>NC_074716.1:13824364-13941864 GCF_947242115.1 Biomphalaria glabrata
CCTCTATCCTCATCTGTTCTACTTGAATTCTCACTTTTCTGTCCGCCTCTTCTTTTTTCTCCCTCTCTACACGTTCCGCCTCTCTAACCTTTTCCCTCTCCAACTTTTCTGCCTCTCTAACCTTTTCACGCTCTATGCGATCTGCTTCTTCTTTTTCTTTTTCTCTGCCTCTAGCTTTCTCTCTCTCCAAGCGTTCTGCTTCTCTACTTCTTTCCTTCTCCAAGCGCTCCGCTTCTCTAATTCTTTCCTTCTCCAAGCGCTCTGCTTCTGCCGCCACCATCTGCTGTACATAAGCAGTTAGTTCTTTGCCGCGCAGTTCTAGTTCTGTCTTAGCTTCATGAATTAGCTTTTTCCTAAATTCTTCCAGGTCGTAACCTGAAGTAGCTGCCATATTACCTTTGTTACTTTACCTCGCTTTTTTATTTAAATTATCTTACACACAGGCCTAATAGCGTCTATTACCTATGTTCTATAAATCAAATTACCTTTTGAGCGTAACCTCGCTCCGCGGCTACCTAATCCCTCTTGATTCCAATAAATTAAATTCGTCACTCTACCCTTGGCGTCTACACTGCCAACTCCGACTTATAATAACTTCTGTACTTTCCAAGATACACTTAGTATCCTTGGTACCAGTGTGTAGGCTACCCTTTGACCCGACTGAATACGCTGTGCGACACACGCACACCCAACCGACTACGTGTTACTCACACGAGTCGCCGGTAAATAGACCAACCTGTCTATTTACAACTACTAAAATTTACAAATGGGCAATCAGGCTTCACCTCGATTGTTCCCCAGATCTAGTCTAGATTACGCTAGATCTTAGTTACTTCTTACCTGCTTTCACAGCCAGGAGTGTATATAACTTACTCATACAAATAAACTATGAAATTAAACCTAAATACGTTAGACACCAAACTATAGATCTAGTTCTAATGAATGAGACTTTCGTCTGACAGTAAGACTTAAGACAGGAGTATTGCAAACAATTAATACATGACGTTACTAAAAATGATTAACTAAATGATTCACATTCACACACAGGACGAATTAACAGCTAAACGTATATCTGGACCTCTTGCTAGATTACACCTAATTTTAAGGATATCCCCAATCCACCACGATTTAACCTGGTAGTGATAATCTAGCGAGTGGTCACTTCCCTACAGACTCTAATTATTCTACGGAGAAAGTAGTTAAATAACACTTGACTTATCTGTCTAAGAAGCGGCGATGCGATAACTCCACAGTCAGTCTCGGGTCCACTCTTCCTACGCTAATGTCTGTCCCGGCGGCAAGGCTCACGGCGATGTCTTCCCTAGCGGTGAGATAAAGACAGCGAACGTTTCGGCTCTCCAAGGTCCTTTGGTACTGGTCTGCAACGGCTCCGGTTCTTCGGTGGTACGGCGTCTGGTTCTGGTTCCCGGTGCTCTGTCGTCTGGCTCCGGTTCGTCGGTGACGTAGAGTCTGGTTCCGGTTGCTGGTTCCAAGGCAGATACGGTGGTTCCGGGTGGTCGTCTGTCCAAAGTGAAACTGGAACGGTCCAACAGTTGACCCAGCGACAAAGTCAAAGTCCAGTGCTAAAATACCGGCTATCTGGCTATCTAACGTGTAGCACAGATTCAGCCGAGACGTAGATCAGATTAGCACTACCGTACTTAAGTGCCGTAGGCAGTAAGATGGTTCCTACGTCACAAGTTCTTTGGCGTGACCTCAACGGTCGATCTTGGCCTTGCAGAGGTGACCTTAACGTTCGTTCTCAAGATGCCGGGCAGGCGATATCTATTCAGTACGGCTTCGACAGGACGGTTTTCTTCCCTTCGACAAACTGTAGCCCTCTCAATACCGAACTACAGGCTTCAGTACGCTGCCCCAACGTATGGGCGTTTACCAATTACAAATGTAGATCTAGATCTATATTTCGTTACCTCCTAGGTCTACGAGTCCAGGATCTCACTGGCTTTCCTTCGCCGACGTGGCTGTATAATCAGGGTCTAGCTGCAGACTAGGCCGATGACGTTAACTTCTGCCTCCTCCTAACAGAGGGCTTCTATCCTTCTGAACGTTGATGCCAGTGAGCTCCGAGTCTGGGGTCGCCACGTTGTTAAGACCTCTGCCTCTGCGCGGTGTTGATTCTTGACAATCTGTCTAGTGTAGATCTGACTGTAGGTAACGCTGAATTCAACACTTCAGTAACACCGGCGAAAGGCCGAAACAATCAAATATGTAGTCGACGCTGATATGTTGTTCTAACAATATGTTTAATACTCAAAAGGGAATCGTCCGATGTCAATAATGTCGTACTCAAGTCTACTACTTTACAATAAGCGTCCTCCTTCTAGCGTCGTTTAGAGCGTTCTTATTTTTAAAGATCTGTCACGTCACTTGTCGCTAATTAAAACTTTACCCTATTCCCGAAACAATTAACTAATTCCTAACTACTTCCTAATCATGTCATAACAGTTTAAATAGGCTTCAGTAATAGTTGTTTAAATAGACTTCAATCCAGGTTTTTTTAATTAATCTTTGGAAATAGACTAAAAACATGAACATTTTCGCTGCTAGGAGGTTAAAAGAATAGATTATTTAATAAAACAACAAAAAAAAACACACACCAGGTTATCTTTTACAATAACAAAAAGAAAGAAAGACTTAGAAAACCTAGCTGCAGAAAAACAGTTCCTTTGTATCAGACAAAGTGTGTTTCTTGTAGTGGCTGGTTATAAAAAAAGAAAAAATACTTCCACTATTCATGTGCAGAAAAATCTGACATTAAAATCAAGAGAAATTACCAGAGTTGTAAGATTTTTCTCTCTCTCTCTCCTTTTAAATTAATGATTCCAATGTAAAAAAACAAACAAACCCAGATCTAGATCTAATATCTCCCAGAAGGATTGGAATACGTTGATCATAAGTTGTTTTTTTTTTAAAGTGGTAAGAATAATATAAAATAGAAGTAAAAATGAAAATACTTTTTAAAAACTTTATATTGAGTGAAATTGCATATCATAAAATTGAATCAAAATATTCATTTCTAATAGGCCTAGATGAACAATGACAAATGTTATTTTTATTTTTGTTTAGTTTAGCACTACTTCAATGCTTACGACAGGCTCAATACGCTAGGGTACAATCACGGCAAATATCTGTGATAATCTTTCTGTGCTGTCTTTTTGAATAATCTCTGTCACAATACGTCAAATATTTATTTTATGCCTTCATTGTGATGGATACAGGACGTCATTATCTTCTTCTTTAGAGGTCAGTCTGTAATTTCAAAGATGTATCACATCGGGCAGACGTTGCAGAACAAAGTAGCCTATAACAATACTGAAGGCTACTCTGTTGACCTAGTTTGCTGACTACTGAGCTATGAATTGCTTTGCCATTTATTTCCCTTCTATCTTGATAAAAGACGCGCTTTTAGGCAGCAGCATTTTGTTGGAAATAAAAGGATTTTCTCCCTCTCTCTCTGACGATTAGCCTATTTTGCAATGAACTTTCAAATAATGAGAAATTTATATATATATTTTTGTGTGTAATTTTCGAAACATTGGAATTTCGCACTTCATTGCTTGATGTAAATGTTAGGTCGATGATCTAGTTTTTATCTAGACACATGCGTACAACAAAAAACATTTTTTTAATATATTCCTTATATCTAAATATATGTGTGACTGTGTGTTGCCTACCACCTAGAACCTTACACAATTTTTGTCTCAATTTTTCCCCCCCCCCCAACCCTCACCCATTTCTTACTCTCTTTTTAACCAATCACAAACAAGACTTCAATACTATCACTGAAGAAAAAAAAGGGGGAAACAACCAATAAAACAATGGGAGGGAGATATCAGTGAATAGTCAAGTCTGACTGTTATGCAGGGAGTGGAGAGAGCTGAACTCAGTGACAAGTAGATAATCAAGAGAGTATCATTTAAGTTCAAACGACACTCCTACCATCTCCTCGGAGACTTCACACACACACACACACAACATACACACACACTCACACACTGGGATAAAGAGATAAGTCATTAATCAACACGACAGTAGAGTAAATACCAAAGTCTTAAGTATTAGAGAGACTCACCTGTATAAGTGAGACCTGGGTCGATGCTATCCGCCTGGCGCTCAAGTTAAGTATTAGAGAGCCTCACCTGTATAAGTGAGACCTGGGTCGATGCTATCCGCCTGGCGCTCAAGTTAAGTATTAGAGAGACTCACCTGTATAAGTGAGACCTGGGTCGATGCTATCCGCCTGGCACTCAAGTTCTTGATCTCGGCGTACACTGGGATGGCCTCTTTGATGGTGTAGCCCTTCCGGTCCAGTTTTAACATGGCCGTCACGGTACCTGCTATACAGCACCATGAGCCGACTGCCTCGAATGTATCGTTCTCAACGGGAAGCTGAAAGTCAGACAATAAGTCAATTAAGGAAAAGTGAGTAGAAAGTTATTCAAATACAAGCCAATGCAAGCCAGTGCACATTTTTTAAATTGTAGGCAGAGGTCAATAGTTATTATTTCGATGATGACCACTTTAGACACCTAGGCAGCAAAGGGTTTTGCACTGGGGCTTTATGCCCCCTCATGTGGCTGTTGAGAACTATGTTAGCCCGGAATGTTCGGGCTTGTTATTCCAACTGGATCTAGTGTGATTGGCCTTGCTTTTTTTCCCTGACACTTTTCTTCTGCCAGCGCTGTTCTCTTGTCCTCAGCAATTTGTGCGCCAGTTTTCACAGCACGACGCCATGATGCTCTGCCATGTGCTTCTGTCTCCGAGATGGCAGGGTCAATGCTGAGGGCTTTCAGAGAAACTTTGAGGGTGTCCTTGTAACACTAGTTTTGGGTTCATGAGTGTTTGTTAGCAGACATGTCTTCATCTCTCCTGCAGTCTCTATACTTCTGCTCTCTAGAATGTCTTTAGAGTTTACACGACAGACACGCTACACTGAATACAATGAATGAAGATGCTTGGTAGCAGACGA
Organism: Biomphalaria glabrata; assembly: GCF_947242115.1. Taxonomy (NCBI): domain Eukaryota; kingdom Metazoa; phylum Mollusca; class Gastropoda; family Planorbidae; genus Biomphalaria; species Biomphalaria glabrata. Next base: position 13,829,355 of record NC_074716.1, read on the forward strand.
TACGTTTATTAATAAATAACTTCGCTGAACCAGCCACAAAAGCAAAGGTACAATGTACACTCAAATATTATCACAAATATAGTTACAACTCCATGTTCTGAAGAAACACATAGTTCATCACAAAACACCCGTCGCGGCTGAAAATCATAAATGCGTCTTACTCTACAAAAGACCAAGTAACAACTGAAGTTTTCACTTCGGGGTCAGTCTCAGACCGATAGCTTTCCCCTGCAAAAGGCGGCACGAGATGATCAAGTGACTACAAGATCACTTCATGTCACACTGAGTCCCAAACGAGGCTGTGACAGTCCCTGAATCGTTTTTTTATTGTCCACCTTGTGATCGCTTCTCTTTGTTTAATTGACCATAGAAGAGACGTGACATCCGAAACATGTAACCCATTTTTACAAGCATTTTACAGTTATGTGTTCAAGTCTCTTGATAAAGTATGCAAGCTTTGAAGGGTGTGGTCTGCCCATGGTTTGATAATTCCTGTTTTCATCTTCGGCATTGTCTAATTCCCTGCTCTGTACGGAGGCAAAAAAAAACCAAACATCGGTCGTGTCGGGGGTGAATCATTTTTTAACGTTTTGGGGAGAACTAATCCAAATTCGTATTATATAAATTTCTTCACCTCTTCTCAAAGTATTGACTGCTTGCTGATTCTCTATTCGGCTAGTTTGTCAGCTTTTTCATGTCCCTCTATTGGTGCGTGTGCTTTAAGGAGCATGAACAAAAGTACAGATGTAGTTGATGACAATACGGTAAAGACCGAGCTAACGTTTAAACTAGATGTTCACTTTATCAATCATGATGTGGGAAACCTGGTCGAGAGGTTAAGTATGCTTGAACTTGGCTAGTCTTGGCTGCCTACGAAGGACGCTCGAGATTCAACACCCGACTCGAGCAGAGTTGTGTTTACTGAGCGCCTAAAGGCAGCACGGAAACCCTTCTCCCAGATACCACCTCCCCCCACTGGTCCACAAATGAGATTGGACCTCAGCGCTCTGAGCATGCTATAAGCATGAAAGTAGCGCTATATAAAAGCTATACTTATATTATGTCCGAAGAGCTTATCAAGATATTTTTGTTCACTGGGAAGTTGGCAAGCTTTTGAGATGACAATACTACAATTAAAATCCTCATTCATAAATCATGTTTATACAAGGAACTGCCAAACTGGAATCAGAACCATTTCTGAAACAACATGAGTTGGAAACTGTAGCCACACTTAGCATAGATTTCTAGCACCCTAACACTGAAAGTTGGCAAGAAGACCAATTTGTACAGCGTATCCAGCAGGCGCAATAAAGCAATGAAGGAGATCAGGCAGACGATAAGCAAACAGCCGAGTGTTGAAACAGTCTTGGCCAACAGGAGGGTAGGGGAAGGGAGGTGTTTTCATTAACTTGACTTAATGAACGATCAGTGCACTCATGCATTCCCCATTTAATAGACACTATAGAGTGGACGGCCCGACTGATGGCCGTAATGAGTCCCGTCCAAGTCAACAGCAACCTATGCTCCTAGCTAAAGGGAGGCAACGATGTGAAACAAACGGCAGGAAGCGCTCATGTGTAACTAATGAAAAATGAAACCGAAAAAGATCTGGCTCAAACATGACGCGAGAACAAAGGAAGCATTCGCAGAAATGAAAATAACAATATATATATATATTCACTGGTTTTATTTCTTCTTAGTTGTGTTCATGGCCACTCATGAAATTTTACGTAATATAAAAAAATGTTTTTGTTTCGTCATTGAATTGAAAGAGTTCAATTATAATAATAAAAGGAAAAAACATCTTGTCCAACAGCCTAATCTATAACAACAGCCTGACTTGCTACCTGACCCAGCCCAACAGTCTGATCTATTACAACAGCGCGGTCAATCTCAACAGCTTTATCTGTTACAACAGCTTGATACATTACAACAGCTTGATCCATAACAAATACGGTGGAAATACCTGATCCATTATAACAGACTGGTCTATTACAACTGATTGATCTATTACAACTGATTGATCTATTACAACTGATTGATCTATTACAACTGATTGATCTATTTCAACCGATTGATCTATTACAACTGATTGATCTATTACAACTGATTGATCTATTTCAACCGATTGATCTATTACAACTGATTGATCTATTACAACTGATTGATCTATTACAGCTGATTGATCTATTACAACTGATTGATCTATTACAACTGATTGATCTATTACAACAGATTGATCTATTACAACTGATTGATCTATTACAACTGTTTGATCTATTACAACAGATTGATCAATTACAACTGATTGATCTATTACAAAAGATTGATCAATTACAACTGATTGATCTATTACAAAAGATTGATCTATTGCAACTGTTTGATCTATGACAATAGATTGATCTATTACAACAGATTGATCTATTACTATAGATTGATCTATTACAAGAGATTGATCTATTACAACTGATTGATTTATTACAACTGATTGATATCTTACAACAGATTGATATATTACAACAGATTGATCGATTACAATAGATTGAGCTATTACAACAAATTGATCTATTACAACAGATTGATCTATTACAACAGATTGATCTATTACACCAGACTGATCTATTACAAATGATTGGTATTTTACTACAACCTGGAAAAATAACTTTTTAATGAAGACGTGAATGTTGAACTATCGAGCAAAAAGATGGACAGAAGATGTGGATGACCTTTAAAGAGTCGCAGACGGACAGTCCCCCATCTTGTTTCCCACAATCCCTCCATCTGCTTTGAATTGAGGCGCCGAACTTTAAGATGTCGTTCAAATCGATTGATTGTGAAATCTTGACTGGTTTCAATTCTCCATCAGATGAAAGCTCACACAGACCCTTGCCTAAATTCAGGGTTTTGTTCAGAAGACCTAATAAAGTGTATCTTCTTTTCTGAAGTAACGTCTGTATTTTATAGGAAAAGATATCTAGAAAAAGTTGGGTTAGATGAGCAGGTCCCAAGAGATTGAAGAATAACGCAATGTGACTTCAAGAATCAAGCAAAAAGATGTACATTCTGTTGTAATTTTAAATTCAAATTAAGTTCAGAAAAAAAAATGCGGATGTTGTGATATCAACGTCACAGTGTGTTGACATATCAGCGTCACAGTGTGTTGACATTTCAGCGTCACAGTGTGTTGACATATCAGCGTCACAGTGTGTTGACATATCAGCGTCACAGTGTGTTGACATATCAGCGTCACAGTGTGTTGACATATCAGCGTCACAGTGTGTTGACATATCAGCGTCACAGTGTGTTGACATATCAGCGTCATAGTGTGTTAACATTTCAGCGTCACAGTGTGTTGACATATCAGCGTCACAGTGTGTTGACATATCAGCGTCACAGTGTGTAGGCATTTCAGCGCCACAGTGTGTTGACATTTCAGCGTCACAGTGTGTTGACATATCAGCGTCACAGTGTGTTGACATTTCAGCGTCACAGTGTGTTGACATATCAGCGTCACAGTGTGTTGACATATCAGCGTCACAGTGTGTTGACATATCAGCGTAACAGTGTGTTGACATATCAGCGTCACAGTGTTTTGGCATTTCAGCGTCACAGTGTGTTGGCATTTCAGCGTCACAGTGTGTTGACATATCAGCGTCACAGTGTGTTGACAATTTAGCGTCACAGTGTGTTGACATTTCAGCGTCAAAGTGTGTTGGCATTTCAGCGTCACAGTGTGTTGACATTTCAGCGTCACAGTGTGTTGACATATCAGCGTCACAGTGTGTTGACATTTCAGCGTCACAGTGTGTTGACATATCAGCGTAACAGTGTGTTGACATATCAGCGTCACAGTGTGTTGGCATTTCAGCGTCACAGTGTGTTGGCATTTCAGCGTCACAGTGTGTTGACATATCAGCGTCACAGTGTGTTGACAATTTAGCGTCACAGTGTGTTGACATTTCAGCGTCACAGTGTGTTGGCATTTCAGCGTCACAGTGTGTTGACATTTCAGCGTCACAGTGTGTTGACATATCAGCGTCACGGTGTGTTGACATATCAGCGTCACAGTGTGTTGACATTTCAGCGTCACAGTGTGTTGACATTTCAGCGTCACTGTGTGTTGACATTTCAGATTCTAAAAGACCTTCAGCTACTTGCCCACCCCAACCCCCCAGATACGCGTAGGACGTAATTATATTATCTTTCGAAGAAACGTCTTTAATGAATAAGACAAGAGGATATTTTACAAGTGTACGAACTGCTACGAATAACAAAAGTTATGATGCCATCCAGAACTAAGAAATCTCTAAGCAGATCTGATTGACTATCTAAGTACTGGGTGCTCTTCTTAAAAACTGTACATCAACTCTTAGAGCTAAGACTAAGAGCTAAACACCTAGCATCATCTCGAGGTGAACATTCTAATAAAGTAAGAACATTATATAGAGTGTAATAATATTTCATCTCATCATCCTGGTGTGAAACGTAGAGTCGCCTAGAAATAATTTGATCAACGATTCTGATTGCTTACATGCCTAGATCTTGAATGAATTAGTAATTTCTCTTATACTAATTAGTGCTGGAACTATCTGTCACGTGATTAAATGTGACTTTGGTCGCCAATAACAACCCAAATTGTTCCGCTATACATTTATTCTAGAAACGTAGAGCAGGGCTAAAATTAGCTCCTAAAACAAAAGGGAGCTAACAAAAAGACTTGACGGTAATGAGAATCAAATAGTTTTAGAATTATTCTGAGATCGCAAAGTGCATGATGGGGCGAAAGAGAAAATTTGGGGTTCAGTGTAGGACCTATAGTGTCACAAGTAAATATATTTGACTTTTCAATTGATTTATATTGTGTCTTGAATTGCAAGTTTTGATCATCACAGAAAAATTAGTGCAACACTGCCAGCATCCACGTGAGACTCAGCTGTCTTTTAGATTGGCCACTGCATGCAATAAGTAATAATACATTTTCTCTAGAATTAGAACAGAACCCATTACAACAAACAGGACGTAACTGTGACGGTGTATCAACTTACCGAGGCGTCTGGCTCATTATTTAAGTCCAGAGATCCGATGACGGCGAACTTGCTGGTTCTTTCCGTATGTGGTCCGGACTGCGGAAACACGCCTTGGGAGTAGACGGACATGCGCACATAGTACCGCAGGCGGCCATGTTTGCCCTTAAAGGAGGAAGGAAGCTTCTGGGGTAAGACGAATTCAAATGGGAAGTAGTGGGAGCCAGAATGGAGGACGCCTTCGTCGTTGATCTGTTTCTCACCTGTGGGGAAGCAAAGTGGTTTGGATAGTAGGTTTAGAGTTCAGATCATAGCAGCAAGTTACATACAATAATCTTTCTAAATCACTTACAATAAGTATGAATAATATGTCAGGAAATTCGATAATTTTATCGGACTACGGTGAACTAATCCCTCGTGAGCTTACCCCAGATGAACGAATACCTCGAGAGCTTATCCCTCGTGAGCTTATCTCAGGTGAACGAATATCTCGAGAGCTTATCCCTCGTGAGCTTATCTCAAGTGAACGAATACCTCGAGAGCTTATCCCTCGTGAGCTTATCCCAGGTGAACGAATAACTCGAGAGCTTATCCCTCGTGAGCTTATCCCAGGTGAACTTATCCTTCGTGAAATTAATCCTCGTGATATTAATCCTCCTGAACTCATCTCTCGTGAACTAACCCTTCGTGAACTGATCCCCCATGAGCTTACCCCAGGTGAACTGATCCCTCATGAGCTTACCCCAGGTGAACTGATCCCTTATGAGCTTACCCCAGGTGAACTGATCCCTCGTGAGCTTACCCCAGGTGAACTGATCCCTCATGAGCTTACCCCAGGTGAACTGATCCCTCATGAGCTTATCCCAGGTGAACTGATCCCTCATGAGCTTATCCCAGGTGAACTGATCCCTCATGAGCTTATCCCAGGTGAACTGATCCCTCATGAGCTTATCCCAGGTGAACTAATCCCTCATGAGCTTACCCCAGGTGAACTAATCCCTCATGAGCTTATCCCAGGTGAACTGATTCCTCATGAGCTTATCCCAGGTGAACTAATCCCTCATGAGCTTACCCCAGGTGAACTAATCCCTCATGAGCTTATCCCAGGTGAACTGATCCCTCATGAGCTTATCCCAGGTGAACTGATCCCTCATGAGCTTATCCCAGGTGAACTAATCCCTCATGAGCTTATCCCAGGTGAACTGATCCCTCATGAGCTTACCCAAGGTGAACTGATCCCTCATGAGCTTATCCCAGGTGAACTGATCCCTCATGAGCTTATCCCAGGTGAACTGATCCCTCATGAGCTTATCCCAGGTGAACTAATCCCTCATGAGCTTATCCCAGGTGAACTGATCCCTCATGAGCTTATCCCAGGTGAACTAATCCCTCATGAGCTTATCCCAGGTGAACTGATCCCTCATGAACTTATCCCAGGTGAACTGATCCCTCGTGAGCTTATCCCAGGTGAACTAATCCCTCATGAGCTTATCCCAGGTGAACTGATCCCTCATGAGCTTACCCCAGGTGAACTGATCCCTCATGAGCTTACCCCAGGTGAACTAATCCCTCAAGAACTGATCCCTTGTGAGGTGGGAAGCGTGGTCGAGAGGCTAAGTGCGCTTCACCTTAGCTTGTCTTGGCTACCTAGAAGGGGGCTCGAGGTTCGACACCCGACTCGGGCAGCACGGAAAACCAACAATAGATACCCCCTCCCCCCACCGGTCCACAAATGAGATTGAACAGCGCTCTGAGCATGCTATAAGCATGAAAGTAGCACTATATATATAAAAGCTATAATAATATACCCCAAGTGATCTGATCCCTAGTAAACTGATGACCACTGATGTCAATGTTGCAGTAAATGAGGTTAGAAAACATACACAAAAAAACAGAAACAAAGAAGAAATCACATTAAAAAAAAACAGTAGTAGATAAAAGCAAGGAAGAAACCATTAGAAAACAGAAAGAAAATACATAAAAAAAAAACAAAGATGAAAGAAATACAAAGATGAATACATAGAAGAAAACAGGAGAAGAACAATAAGATGGAAAAGAAAAAAGAAAAAAAAAATGAAGAACAAAATAGAAAGATAGGGAAAAAACAGAAAAAGAAAAAATATTTTAAAAAGTAGGACACTTCAAGATAAAGTATATCAATTATAAAACCGTAGTTGAATGTGTCTCAATTTACAGGTAAACCAATGAAGATTTGAACTATACTGATTCCAAGTAATGATTTCTCAAATCAATCAGTTTCTTAGTTTAAGTGACTTTTTGTAAGGGCTAAAGTTTCAATGCATGACTCATGACTGACCTTTGATGGGTAAGACTGAGGTATGGTTGAAAATCTCTTCGTCCGAGTTCTGGACGTCACTCGAGGTCATCCATTCCACTTTAGCCTCGCCGATAGCTTCTAAACATATACCTGGCGAGAGAGAAACCCAAAGTCGTTAGCAGACACCTGGAGTGTACACCTATCTACTGGACACACAGGTAGATTACAAACAAGAATGAACATACAAATCTATGTATATATTGTGTCTCTGTTTAGTAGGTCAATGAGCTGAGATTTCATTCCGAATTGTAAGAGTTTGACCTAATTCACTGCACCGTCTGCAGGGGTTATACAATTTATGTTACTGAACAAGAATTTTTTTTTTTTAAGTATAAAAATTAAAGATAGAGTATATGAATTATAATATCGAATATGTCTGAAATTTCCCGCTAAAAAATTTACCAATAAGATGTGAAAAAACAAAAAAACAACAACAAATCGGATACTCTTTGATAGAGATGTCATAATCTATTCATATCTACATTAATACAGAGGTAAAAATAGAATACATTTAAAAGAACAGTAAAAGAAAGAGACTAGATAACAAAAATTACTTATTTAGTATAGAAGAAATGTAATTAACTTGACGGTACACATAACTCAACTGTTCATCAAAATGTAACAAGCCGTACACACACGCACACGTACACACACGTACACACCTCACGTTGTCCACATTCAGGGAAGTAGAACATCTAGAGAACGTATTTATACACATACGATAGTGTATATCACGTGACTACATGGGCCCAATTACAACCTACACATTTTTTTCACATCCAAAACAGGCACCCTGCTCATGAATTGCTGGACAAAGAAACAGATGACCTTAACATCATCTGCCCTATATATCGCAATGTCTGAAAGAGGAACGTTAGTTGTTTTTGTTTTAACACGCAACTCTTCTCTGCCTCAATGTGGCGCCTGGGTGGAAACGGGCGTTAGAGGAGACGATTACGTCATTAGGGAAGACAAACAGAAATTCCTGTTGGGGTGCCTAAGGACAGTCCATTGCACTGGCATGGATGGAAGTGAGCCCTAAGAACCGGGTCACAATCAACCCAGCGCTCGTACTACTCTGACATTTTTACTTTGATTATCTCACTCTGAGTGGCAGTGGAGACAGTTGTGTTGGTGAGGCTCTAACGTTAGAGAGGAAAGAAATATCATATAAAAAAGAATAAAATAATTAACTATTGTAATGTACACAAACAAATGAGAACATGAGTGTTGCAGATCGTGTGAAACATTTTTGTTTATACACTGTGACTAAAGCCTCTTACAATAGTTGTTTCCCAGTAGTCATTTTAGTTCCGCTATTTCTCTGTTGACTTCTATTACTAGACACTATAGACAGACACGTAACTCCCTATGTTTCAATTAGTTCCAGCCATGACCTATAGACGTACGTCAAAATTTAGACTGTAGCGAAAATGGCAGTAAGCAAGGAACATTGTGTAAATAAAGAACTTATTTTCGATGAACGCTCCAGTAGTCCCAACCGTTTAGTAGCAGATACAATCAAAGGGCAAGTAACCTTTACGCCGAACATCATCCGGTAATCTAAACAAGAGTGGTCCTCCCTTGGAACCAACAGCCTCTTTCTTCCACCTACTTTTCTACGAGGTTGAGCTGATGAGAAAATATTAAAACTTGGTACCTGTACCTATTCTAGCTATTTCCACACCAAAGCGTGTTTTATTGATATTATGGGTTCCTGAGTTTACAATCCGAGCTCCGTAACATTTTAAACTGAGAATATTAAACTCCGTTAGACTTTTCCCAGAGGCTGCGTTTGGGGATAAGGAACAGGAGCGGCCTGCCAAGGCTCGTCTCCTTAAAGGCATGATATGGCGATTCCTATGTCACAATCAGTCCAAAATACAAATGTGAGGCCTCCTCTAAAATACGGGGTCTTTGACACGCATTCTAATGTAACATACCAATACGCTCTACAGTCAACATAGACTGAACTATAGTGAGGTAGAAGTGGTCCCCGTGGCCCCTGCGGTAAGTCAAATGTGACTGCATCCACATTGAGCAATACTGTATCTAATTGGAGAGAGAATAACCAAGAAATGAAACAGACAACACACCAAGTGCGCATGCTCTTAAGGGGGTAAACCAGAACGAGGTTTTCAAACTTCGGGTCATTTGAAAAGTCAACAGCAGGAACTTGCTAGGATTCCGAGTCGCATGCTGAATCTTCTGATATCCTAAATATGCAATCTTTGTCATACGTCTAAGAACCTCAGCAGAAACTTGCATGTGACCTAGAGCTCAGTTGTCATGAACACATTTAAAAACTTTCTATGACTAATTGGAAGAATCATTATCTAATTACGTGTGAGGTGTGTATTACATTTATTAATGTTTAACTTCTTTTTTTTTCAGAAGAAGATTACATTGCCAAAAACAAATAAGACAAAACCGTAAGTTCCAGGTTTTCACAATTAATGTTAACATCTTTCAGAAATGGTTCAAACTTGACGATCATTAAGTGATCTCTTGTTCTCTGTTGTAGACACCTTGTACGTACTCTCAGGAACTCCTTGATATTGGGATTCTTTCGTAAGGAACTGTCTTTAGTTTCTATGGAAACCCAAAGGTTCCGATGTATGTGAATGTTATTGTTGGTGCCTCTGCTAGTTCACATCCATAAAATCCTATTGTAAGTTTTTAAGTACAACAAAATGTACTTTGTACTGGGTTATTTCTTTTTTTTTTATTCAGTACTGAAGAGATTACATTGCCAACAACACATAAGACACTAACATAAGTTTACGGTTTACACCAGGGCCGGTCTTAGGCCACTGCAACCTATGCAGTCGCAGTGGGCCCCGCGCTTTCATAGGCCCCGCGCTTATTCGGGTGTAAATATTAAATTGCAAAATATATACGAAAAACTCCTAGAAATCTCCTGACTTTATTAAAATCTCCTGAAAACTCTTTAAAATCTCCAGAAAAATACACAAAATTGTCATTTGTGGGTGTCATTAATTGCGGAAAACGCCAATACTACGCGTGATAAAAGGAAAAAAGGCATTGTCAGCTTTCATGTAATAATCGGGCGAATTTATACCTTAATCGGAAATTCCAATACTTTATTTACTTTTATAGTCACTAGCATATAAATATGCCATTGGTTACAAGGTTCGTAAAGTACAGATCGCAATTTTTAACTTAGTAAAAGTCGATTTTTTTTCTTATAAAAAAATCTTAATTTTCACTTATTATCCTTATTCCCACCCAGACTAGGCCCCGCGCAATCAGTTTCGCATAGGGTCCCGCAATTGCTAGGACCGGCGCTAGTTTATACAATAGTTCACGTTAAAATTGTTCGTAAACTTCCATACTTGACGATCACTGGGTTGTCCTCTGCTATAGACGAACGAAGTTTTTGGAATTCTTTCGGAAGGATCTGTCAATATTCCCTATGTTGTTATTTTTTAAATTCAGTACAGAAGAGATTACATTGCCAGTAACATTTTAGACCGAGATAGTATATATGCAGACTTTAAATTCACAGTCTTCTCATACTATTAATTCATGTAATTCATGTAATTCATATAGTAGGTAGATCTCGTAATATTTAGGAAAGAAAAGACAATTTAAAAATGCATAATTTTATTTAATAGAGATCTTTCACATTGTCAACAAATAATAATAATAATTATCATAATAAAACGAAACTGAAGACATTAGAATTTAACAAAACGCTTTACGGACAATTTCAGAGTTACGTCCCCTTAACAGAAATCACTACAAGATCCAGTTTGGGCCCCTATTGGCTGCGGGCCCGGGCGCAATTAAACCATTCGCACCATGGATGCTACGCCATTGTGTGATGGTTTTATTCATACAAACTTTTCCTAAACAAGGACTTACTATTATTATTATTATTTAGGCTTTTATATAGCGCTACTTTCATACTTATAAATCAATAATGTTGAAACCTTTCCAACATCTATACAAATGACCACGAAAGCTCTTGGAATGAAATTCTGAGTTATAATGCATACCCAATATATGACGTTCACTTAGAAAACCGTCTTATGTCTTATCAACGATTAGGTTATAAACATTTATTTTTCACAGAATGAATTCGCGAGTTTTTCGTATATAATTTTTTTTACAAGGTTGACCATTGTATTGACCACATAACACCCTCGCTAATGAGGTTACAGAAAGTAACTTTACAACACATGCACCATAGACTCATTTACTTGAAAGTATTTTAAAAGTTTCTATGATAATGTAAAAAAATAAATAAACTGTTCTTTCTTCTTCCTCGTTCTTATTTTTATTTTGGAGCATTTAGATGACTAGACCAATACATGAGATGAACTGCGCAGTGGTTTCAAAATCAGGGAGCTCTCAATATAGTTTTCTTTCTATTTGGTGCTTGGGGCCAGTGTCTTGTACGGGCTTCATGGTTAAGAGAACAGTTTTGAAGGACATGATCAGCATTCTCTGGTGACACTCCACTCGGGTTAATTTCACTGGTTCCAATTTTGAGCTTCTGGAACATATATTGTCTCATTCTGTTGTGTCCGGTCTTGAGTCGAAAGATTAGACGTTGATCTTGTCGGGATAGCTTATAATAAGCATCATCGTTCTTGTGATTCGGATAAGAGCTTGTCCATTTCTCATTTATTTTATTTACTATAAGTTTCTTCATTTCTTCTGGATAGAGTGCTATGTTAAGGGTTTGTTATCCCACTCTTGTCAAGTGTGTCAGCCTTCTCATTTCCTGCTAGTTCTATATGTGCTGGTATCCATTGAATAACAGTTTTTTTGCTATTGTTGTTGAGCTTTGTAAGTGCTGTTGTGAGGTTTTTAATATAAGAGGAGTCATTTGCAAGCTTTGGAGGGTTGCTTTTGCATCGGTTAGAAAGACAATCTGACTGTGTGGGGAACTTGAATGATTTGCTAGCATGGTAGCAGCTAGTTTTAGTGCTTCCCTTTCTGCTTTGTGGCTGTCAGAGAGCTCTCCAGTTGCAATGGATTTTTCTCTCCATCTGGCCATTCGATGAATATCCCAACTCCTTCATTTGTGGTGGCTTTATGAGATGAGCCATCCGTGTAAACTTTGATCCACAGATTGCAATGATAATGAGTTTGTAGAAAAGAGTTCAATATTTCCTTGAGCTCTGTTGGAATGTAGTCAGATTTTTTGGTTATATTTTCAACTAGCCGGACATTACCAGCGGCCTGCGGCCTTATTTTGTGTATTACTAATCTAGTGGATTGGATTTATATATATGTCAAACTAAGATAATGTTCCTTTAGAGTTTTTCTCTTTCGCCACGAAATTTAAAGTAGCTTTGTGAAAATGGGTTTACCCGTTAAGCCGATACATCCATGTCTATTAAAAGGAAAGTATCACGAGATGAATGAAATATAAAGTACAATTAAAACGGGTTTACCCGATTTGTTAAATAAATGGGATTATAAAGTACGCCAGGATGTCTAAATACGCAGATACAAAGAACACATTTATATAAAAATGCTTTTGAAACAAATTTGAAGGTTAATTTTATTAAATAATGAAATCAATGACTATATTTTGTATTTTCATGTGCCAAAGTAAAAACCTATATGTGCAAAGTGTAGTTTTAAAAATTAGATCAAGATCTAGATCCTTTCGATCTTGTCTCATATAAACATGGTAAACATGGCCTAGATCCACGAAATAGTAATACTTTCATAGAGTTGGGCAACTTCTTTTTTTGAGGGTCCTATTTTTGTTTTAGGGCTACTATACATACGTCATGGTTCCAGTTAGTAACCAAGGAACATTTATGCAAAGTTTTATCAAGATTGGTCAAACGATTTGGATTTCTATGAGGGACATACGTCTTACTTTCTGCTTTATAGTATAGATATGGTCTCTTATAGCATGAACAGAGCTTTCGTCCCAGGGTGGAGATTCATTATAATGTATCAAAAAAGAAACAACTTTAACCTTTTTGTTTACACGAAAGAGCCCAAGAAATGTCGCCTTTAAACAAAATGTCTATTTTCAACGTCTGTCAGTCCACACGATGTCTCTACAGCTGCACAGCATACACGTATTCAAATAGTAATAAGTAATCTCATCTCTTTATAAGAAGTTTGAAATCTACCACATAAGCTGTCTAAAATGAATCACATATTTTGTTGAAAAAGTTTCGGATCTATAGGCCTACACTGTTTGATCTCCAACTCTTCCTTAAAACCATTCATTGCACTACCAGATCCAGATCTAGATTTAGTCAGCTTGACTTGATCCTTACCATTCAATTATTTCTTGTTTATCTTGATACATTCATCTCACATTTATTAACTTTTTTGTAAGTGTGAGGCCTGCTCAATGACCTTTGTCTTTGATCTAGAGTAGCAATTTATTTTAATTGAATACAAATGTTTTGTGATTCATCTGGTTAAAAAAACAACAAAAACAAAACAAAAACTTGCAGTCATGCTGACTGAAACTAGAAACTTGCAAAGAAATAGAGGAAAAAAAATTCTCTCACTTGCAGGAGTTCAAACATTTAGAATTTCAACGCGTTATTTCCTAACATACACATGGAATAACTCAGCACGTATTATTTGATTTGTATGCGCTATGACTAACGGACTTTTTCTAGATATAAAACATTTTGCGATTTAATTTATGTCATGATATTGAAATAGTTTTTTGGGCTTGTTTAGTTTACTGATCAAGTTTGCGCAAATAAATTATTTATTTTCTAAATTGGAACCTTGTTTTTGTGTTCTTTTGAAGTCGATCGGCATTACGTTAGAGTGTTAGTGTCTGTCACGGTGTGTAAGCGTCAAGCCTAAAAAAAGTGTTTTGTTTTGGTAGCTTTGAGTTTCTACACAGAAGAGTAAATATAGGAGAAAGTAACAGAAATTTCTATAAAATTTAAATTCTGAGTTAAATGGAAGAGATGAGCTTAGTTTGAGAATGTAATCGGTTCATTAAGTTTATAAGTTTGGCGCTTCATGTTAAGTCTACACTTCTGTGAATTTAGATTTGCCTTTGAATTCTATTGTTAAATACAGTGTATTTCTCTCATTGCACTTAAAAAATAAAATAACTAGAATCCCTGGCATACAAACTGGATCATAAGATTGAACTTCTGAAATTAACAAGATGTATTCACCACTCAAAACTATCTTAACCAGTGTCTCTAGATGAAACAACCAGATCTAGAATTTGTATTATTGAAAGTTGTTTTCAAAAGGACTTGATGGATCCATTCTAGCGAGATTCAATGTATTTCTTTGATCCAACTTGTTTTAGTCTAATTCTGGAGCTCAGTGAAATAGTCTAGTTCTGGAGTTCAGTAAAATAGTCTAGTTCTGGAGCTCAGTGAAATAGTCTAGTTCTGGAGCTCAGTAAAATAGTCTAGTTCTGGAGTTCAGTAAAATAGTCTAGGTCTGAAGTTCAGTAAAATAGTCTAGTTCTGGAGTTCAGTAAAGTAGTCTAGTTCTGGAGCTCGGTAAAGTAATCTAGTTCTGGAGCTCAGTAAAATAGTCTAATTCTGAAGCTCAGTAAAATAGTCTAGTTCTGGAGCTCAGTAAAATAGTCTAGTTCTGGAGTTCAGTAAAATAGTCTAGGTCTGAAGTTCAGAAAAATAGTCTAGTTCTGGAGTTCCGTAAAGTAGTCTAGTTCTGGAGCTCAGTAAAGTAGTCTAGTTCTGGTGCTCAGTAAGAGTCTAGTTCTAGAGCTCAGTAAAGTAGTCTAGTTCTGGAGCTCAATAAAATAGTCTAGTTCTGGAGCTCAGTAAAGTAGTCTAGTTCTGGAGCTCAGTAAAGTAGTCTAGTTCTGGGGCTCAGTAAAGTAGTCTAGTTCTTGAGCTCAGTAAAGTAGTCTAGTTCTGGAGCTCAGTAAAGTAGTCTAGTTCTGGAGCTCAGTAAAGTAGTCTAGTTCTGGGGCTCAGTAAAGTAGTCTAGTTCTTGAGCTCAGTAAAGTAGTCTAGTTCTGGAGCTCAGTAAAGTAGTTAGTTCTGGAGCTCAGTAAAGTAGTCTAGTTCTGGAGTTCAGTAAAGTAGTCTAGTTCTGGAGCTCAGTAAAGTAGCTAGTTCTGGTGCTCAGTAAAATAGTCTAGTTCTGGAGTTCAGTAAAATAGTCTAGGTCTGAAGTTCAGAAAAATAGTCTAGTTCTGGAGTTCAGTAAAGTAGTCTAGTTCTGGCGCTCAGTAAAATAGTCTAGTTCTGGAGTTCAGTAAAATAGTCTAGGTCTGAAGTTCAGAAAAATAGTCTAGTTCTGGAGTTCAGTAAAGTAGTCTAGTTCTGGAGCTCAGTAAAGTAGTCTAGTTCTGGAGCTCAGTAAAATAGTATAATTATGAAGCTCAGTAAAATAGTCTAGTTCTGGAGCTAAGTAAGTAGTCTAGTTCTGTAGTTCAGTAAAACAGTCTAGTTCTGGTGCTCAGTAAAAGAGTCTAGTTCTAGAGCTCAGTAAAGTAGTCTAGTTCTGGAGCTCAATAAAATAGTCTAGTTCTGGAGCTCAGTAAAGTAGTCTAGTTTTGGAGCTCAGTAAAGTAGTCTAGTTCTGGGGCTCAGTAAAGTAGTCTAGTTCTTGAGCTCAGTAAAGTAGTCTAGTTCTGTAGCTCAGTAAAGTAGTTAGTTCTGGAGCTCAGTAAAGTAGTCTAGTTCTGGAGTTCAGTAAAGTAGTCTAGTTCTGGAGCTCAGTAAAGTAGCTAGTTCTGGTGCTCAGTAAAATAGTCTAGTTCTGGAGCTCAGTAAAGTAGTCTAGTTCTGGAGTTCAGTAAAATAGTCTCGTTCTGGAGTTCAGTAAAGTAGTCTAGTTCTGGAGTTCAGTAAACTAGAAACTAAACAAATTGTAAACTTTGAGAAACTTGTTTCATTCTTCAAATAAGTCTCAGAATTCAGGTAACAAAAAAACCCTCAAAAGATAGTCATGATAAGCTCCTGCTGTCACGATAAGCCCCTGCTGTCACAAGCTGCTGCAGACTGTCTTTAATTTATCTTTTACCTGACATATCACCAAGCCCACATTCAGCCTCAATTACACCTAAATGTTATCTGATACTTTTGATATATCCTTTGCGTGTATGTGTGTCTTGAATGTGTAATGTGTTACGCTTATGATAGTAAGACGTGATCTCCTTGATTGGAAACAAATTGGGAGCCTTGGATCCTAATTGAGAGTTGTTGTTTTTTAAACGGTATCTCGCGACCATCATTATTTATAGCTGCGGTAAAATCCGGAGATAAAGCGTGAAAGAAAAACAGCGAGCCCTGAGGCGAGTCTCCTTGAGGTGCTGATCAGATTACCATCTTGGTTTTAAGGAGTAAATCTCTGGATTTCATGATTAAAACATCTAAAAAAAACTAAATTGGAAAGGAATAAAATAAAAGAGAAAGACTTGGATTAAAGAAGAGATGTAGCTCGATCTAGAGGAGGAGACAGACAGACTGACAGGTGTATCACGTGGTTTACAAAATAACATCCTCAATGAGGTTACTCTGTTGTGGGGTTTACATAATTACCGAAGCTTTTCATTGGTTACTGGCCTTTATTGAGTTATCTCCCGTCACTAGCCTAGAGGTCAACAATGACGGTAGGACAACAGAGCAGTGAAGAGATGCTGAGAGGAATGGGGAGGAGAGGGGGGGGGGTAAGAGAGAGCGAGCTCTTATTGAGACAAACTGTCGGAGAAAGATGAGCTCTTAACTGGGTGTGAGTGAAAGTGTCGGTGGGGGGGGGGGAGGGGGAAGCTAAAGGTTTGCGTGATTAGAGTGGAGGGGGTGGGGGGGAGGCTAGACGTACATTGGATTTGAGAGAAAGTGAGACTTCTCATGTCGTGTGTAGATCTGGTCTTCAATCAGATCAAAGTGATGATCTTTGGCTCAAGTGTAAGCTGTCCTTATTTACGTAATACCAAGATGTGTGTGTGTGTGTGAGAGAGAGAGAGAGAGAGTCCTTGGGTGTGTGTGTGTCTGTGTGGATATTTGTGGATATCAGCTTGTGGGCTATGGATGGCGACCAGCAAGCTTCCAATTCACATAAAGTCGCCTTCCATAGTGAACTATTTATGAATTTAATAAGTGAAAAAAAAAACTATTTAGTTTTATTTAAATTGTTTATTATTCAACATTGTCATATGTCAGTGTCACAAGAGAGACTACTTGTGTGATTTTTATGTACGTAGCTCTTTTTCAAGCTCTAAGGGAAGTCGCCCCAATCAATCTTTTCTGTCTTAGCAAAGTAATGATCTTTAGTTTTCAAAGTTTAGAAATAATGCAAAATCATTTCTCGGATTTCATTTAGTCTGGGCTATTAATCACAGAATTATATATTCACGGAAATATATGAAACAAAGTCATTTCCTGTTAGTTAACATTGAGATAATGTTTCAAAAATCCTAGATAGAAATAATTCATGTCTGTTGATTTTAATCATCTTATGTACATTTAAATAGATTGATTACCTAGATCTTTATGATTATGTATCTAAAAAGGCAAAATAATAATTAGGAGACGAGAGTACTCTTATTCAATTACTAGATCTAGATCTAAACATTAAATTATATGTTACATAGGTTAGGGTTGAAAAAAACAACAAACTTACTTGTTACATTTACTTTACAAAACCACGCCTTGTTTCAACTTAAAAAAAAATTTTCACATTTTTTGTAGTGTTAAAAAATCTTCATGTCCAGTCAGGATATAGTATCTATAAGTCTATGCTTTGGATCCACTCTTGTCGTGTTCATATTTGAATATTATTTTGAACTCTATATATCTAAGTCTATGTGTCAGAGTTCAAGATTGAGCTTCCTGTATTCTGTATTCAAATTAATAACTTCTTAATCAGTCCAGAGAATGTTGTATAAGCAATTTAAACATGTACGGTAATTGCATTCAATATATAATTAGACCTAGAGATGTTGATCTATAGAGCTAGAAGAAAAAAAACCCAGAACACCTCAGAATGGTGATCTGAAAATAAATTATCATTCCGCAAAACACACATGCACACACACACCACTACCTCCACACAGACACACAACATAATCCACACACACAACACTACCTTCACACACACAACACTAACCCCATGTTTTCTAAGGTCGTTGACTTGTAGCATCAAGCAGCTGCTAGACATACCTTAGCGTTGTATGCGTACTATATTTAAACTTGTGAAAAGTGTAATAACTTCTTTGTGAGCAATATGAACCCTAACTTCTATTATTACAAAACGGACACATTTTAACTTGAGATGAAATACAACAAATATAGTAGACTTTAGTCATAATATAAAATAGTATTCTGAACAAAATGTAACTTACTACAAAAACACGTCTTGTCATTCCGATAATCTGGAGTCGTCTGGTCTACCCAAGACAGCTGACGACAATGCCGCTTATCTTGCATCATTCACACTGCATAGCCGCCATCCAATCGCCAACTTCTTCCCACTGTCACCACCGAAACACACACACAAACTCCATAACAATCCACAAACACATATCACTACCTCCACACAAACACATATCACTACCTCCACATTTACAACAAAATCTCCACACACACACGCAGAGCTAACTCCACAGACGCAGAAACATCTCCACACACACGCTACATTACCCCCACACACAGCACAATCGTCACACAAATATAAGAAAGTCATCAAATACAACACAAATTTTATTAAATCATCACACAGCACTAGACGCACAGCGCTACATGGACAGCGCAACACGGACAGCGCAACACGCACAGCGCTACACGCACAGCGCTACACGCACAGCACTACATGGACAGCACTACATGGACAGCACTACATGGAAAGCACTACATGGACAGCGCTACATGGACAGCATTACATGGACAGCACTACACACACAGCGCTACATGGACAGCACTACATGGACAGCTCTACACGCACAGCTCTACACGCACAGCACTACATGGACAGCACTACATGGACAGCACTACATGGACAGCACTACATACACAACGCTACATGGACAGCACTACATGGACAGCTCTACACGCACAGCACTACATGGACAGCACTACATGGGCAGCTCTACATGGACAGCACTACATGGACAGCGCTACATGGACAGCACTACACACACAGCGCTACATGGACAGCACTATATTCCCATGATCCGCTTGTAGTTTCAGACTTTGTTCAAAAGAGCCCTCACCTTTTTTTTTTATTCCAAATTATGTTCTCGCTACCATTGACAATATGGTCGGCTCCTACTTTCTATGAGCGTTGAATGCCTGGCGTTCCTATATATATATATATATATATATACATTCTGAGCAGACCTATCTGGCTCCCCAGGAGGACCACCGCCATATCTGAGACATAAATCTCTTAGAATGGGCATAAATGTCGGATCTTGATATGAAAAGATTTCTGGAAGTATCTTGTCCCATGAGGTTACGTTTAGCGTTGCTGCAACTGTTTCTGGTGTTAGGTTTCTTTTGTTGTATTACTCAAAGTATTGTGTAAAGTTGAAATTAATTCCATCACGTTAAAACCAAAGCCAACAACTTTCGTTGTGAGACATTTATTGATAGCGTTTCAGGGGTCATTATAACTCCATAGTGGTCATCTATGCAGTGCATAATCTAAAGAGGTCAGGTAGAATAAATGTCGAAAAAACAATGGGATTTAAGTATTTGAGCAGATTGTTTTCTAACACTGTGGGTGACTCCTGACTGAGGCTGTCTCTCAACCTTGTAAATAACTCCAAACTGTCTGTTCACATTGTGGATTACTCCTGACTGTCTCTTTACATTGTGGGTTACTCCTGTCTCTTTACATTGTGGATAATTCTTAATTGTGTCTTTACTTTGTGTATGATTCCTGTCTGTCTCTTTACAATGTAATTGACCACTGACTGTCTCACAAACACATACACATCATTTTTAGCAAGAAAGATTTAAATGATAAGAAAAGTGCCAGTTTTGTACGATGTTGGACACAGAATGGGAAACAGAGAGAGCAAGAAAGAGAGACAGAGAGAGAGAGAGAGAGAGAAAGAAAGAGAGAGAGAGAGAGAGAAAGAGAAAAAGAAAGAGAGAGAGAGAGAGAGAGAAAGAAAGAGAGAGAGAGAGAGAGAGAGAAAGAAAGAGAGAGAGATAAAGAAAGCGAAAGATGTTTGCATTAAATGAGTTCCTGATAAATTAAGTCTTCAAATCAGGATTGACGTCTCCGTGATATAGAGACATGAATTTTCCTAAAAAAAAACAACCTACAAAACTTCTTGACATTTGAAAATCAAGAAAGGAAATTTAAAAAAATAAGCTTGAGGGGAAACTGATGGCAAACGCAAGAGGCTAAACGAATCAACTGCCAGTGATTCTAAAATATAACATTGGGAGTTGTTGGAGTCCACTGAAGGATCAGACCTTTACTGAATTTCTGTCATCTTTGTTTGGAAATGATTAGATAATGTTCAGAATCACGTACTAGTTTTTAATTACATCAAATATCGAATTAAATTCAAATATGAACAAGTTTATTTTTGAAATGAGGATAACGTCGCTAAAATAAAATTGTTTAATATTCAATGAAATTCCACCATCTTATTCTTAAGGACAAATTGTCCATTTCAAGTACTGCCGTCTCCCTCCCTCTTTCTGTCTTATCCACAGCTGAGAAATTAAACTACAACGATTGAAATCCTCAAACAAAACGAAATAATAATGAAGAATGATTCTATATAGAACTATCACATTTATATTATTAATTAATGAAATTGTAATTATTAACTCAGAAACCTTGATGGAAGAGTAAAGAAAATCTTTGAACAAGGTAGGTAATTACGTATCTACATAAGGAAAAGTTATCGAACTTTACCGAAGGGGAGAACACAAATGACCTGGGAGATCAAACAGGGAAAATTTGAGAACAAGTGCAAAGGAACAGGCCAGAGTTGTGGATCTTTGTCCGTGATAGCTCCCCTTGAGATGCCCTAATCCAGGACATAGATTCCAGAGATCAAAGATGTAAAGCTTACACGGCTAGCCAAGTGGGGGGGGGGATTGGGGGGGGGGGCTTGCAACATTGTCTGCTGCAATATCCATCATCATTAACTGGACACTGTATCTCACCCAGTCCTTGCCAAGGCAGGTCAGATGCACTTAGATGTGTGCGTGTGTGTAAGAGAGAGAGAAAGAGAAACGCAATGTTAATTAGCTGTCTGAAGCTAATGCTACAGTTTCTACCATTAATGTAATGAGCTCTACATCAAACATGTTACATCAGACCAACTTTTTAAAAATCATTTTTAAACAATCCATTAACTCCGAAGGACTGGCCCACTGAAAAGAAGAATTGGTCCACTGAAAAGAAGGACTGGTCCACTGAAAAGAAAGGACTGGTCCACTAAAAAGAAAGGAGTGGCCCACTGAAAAGAAGGAGTGGTCCACTGAAAAGAAGGAGTGGTCCACTGAAAAGAAGGAGTGGTCCACTAAAAAGAAGGACTGGTCCACTAAAAAGAAAGGAGTGGCCCACTAAAAAACAAGTATATTTTTGGAATGTCTTGATACTTCTTTGTGTTATCATAAATACTGAAAAATGAATTTAGAACTGAAATGCGCTACACTTTGGTTTGCAGATCAAGTAGTTCTGTATAACGTGTACATACTTTTTACCAGACAGACAGAATGAGTTCATACCAGTTATAGAGTGTGTCTATACTTTCAACATAAATAGTTTGCTGGTTTTAGAGTTCCATCAATACGTAAAAAAAAGATAGGTGCCCAATACTGCCCATTATAGTTAGATATGTCAGGAAATCAAGTCTCTAACTCCTCTGTGATTTATATTCGAGAGTTCTTGGCTGTAATGCAAACAATTTTGTAGCACTCAGCCACCAAGACAAGTTAAAAGTCGAACTATTATAATAATATTAGTTATATGTTACGTAAGAAAACACGTTAGCATTATCGTTCTTGAAGTATTTTTAGAATTATTCGACTTGTGTGTGTGTGTCTGTGTGTACAATATACACACATGTAGTATTCAGATCTATTTCCTGGAGTGGCAGCCTTCACCTTGACAAGATACTTAGTCTGTAAGTGTATGTGTGATTATATTTGAAAGCGTCTGAAATGTGTGATAAGCAATTTCCCTATCAGTGTTGGCTCATGGATGTCCAAGTTTATCTGGTTTTTTTTCTTGTTGCAAGTAGTGCGGATCAAAGGAATAACTTATTGTAACACACACACATGTGACATAACATGCCAAAATGAAACCCAGATAGTATAAATCATTATCATCATCATCAAACTCCAGTTGAGTGAGGGCTTGAGAAGCTCAAATCCTCTCTTGCAAAAGCCCTGGACAGAAACCCTGCTGTCTTGCGTAGTGCATAAATATCGACATACAGGTCGAGAATTTTGGGTTTCCCAGACCTGTGGAGAAGGAGATCAGCAAGTCTGGGGCAGTCAAACAGAATATGAGGCACGGTTTCCTCTTCTTCCCATCAGCGGAGAATCGAAATTTGGCCATAGCCGTGAGAAATATGAGCCAACAGGACAGTGCTATAATAGCTTGCTCAGGCCTGGACAGCCTCCACCACGGGGAAGTGTTGTCAGGGCGCCTCATGCACTCCCAGACTCCATGTACTTTTGGGGACTTGTCCCAGCACTCAAACCACTTTTCCATTTCTGTTTTTTGAATTATAGTTAGAGCATGATGAAAACTTACAGCCTGTTCAGTGGATGGAATTTGCCCTCCCTGGTGGGCCAAGGAGTCTGCAATAGTGTTGCCAGTCACACCTATGTGACTTGGTACCCACTGCATTATTACAGGGGTGCCATAGCGTTGCCTTGTGTTGTGTGAAGCCATGATGACTGTCGATATTGGGGGGGGGGCATGGTCCAGGGCTTTGCAAAGCCTTTAGTACAGATTTTGAGTCAGTGACCACAACAATCTGCGTTGCCCTCAAATGTCCCTCGCCGAGTTGAGAGTCAATGACTTTTAAGGCTTCACAGACTGCCATGATCTCCGCATCGAAACTGCAAACACTATCACATGATCCAAAGATTTTGACTGAGTTAGAGCCAAGAAAGTCGATGTAGGCTCCATAGCCTGCTCTTCCATCTATGCCGACCCATCAGTATTTGTTTATTTCTAGCCTCCTTTTTTGTGTCTATGAGCGGAGCGTATGGAGATCTTCTTGCAACACTTTTTGTATAGAGGTTGCGCTACTTCCAGATTTCCAAAGGACTATGTCATCAGCATATAGCAGCTTTTGGCATTGTAGCTGAGCCGTTTGTTCATTTATGAAGGCCGTGAAAAGGACGCATGACAGGACGGAGCCCTGGGGGAGGCCGTGCTCGATGGTCCCCTGAGACTTCTCCGTACATCCTTGTTCTTATTGTACGCTCTTGTAGGAAGTCTCTAATCCAGTAATATATCCGTCCCTGCATCCCCATGCTCTTGTCTTATGAAGCAAACCAGGCCGCCATACTTTTATCATGTCTGTTTTAAGTCAATGAAGAAAGTATAAATAGAGTAACAGAATAAAATATATAAGACATAGACTATATATTACATAGACTGCCAACACTAAGCACTAAGCCTATATTTTTCAATAAACAAGTCCCGTTCACGGAGGCGTCCTTGGTTGCATGGTAAATTGACTTCCGGTAGATTTTTTTTACTATATAAAGAAACCATTCCCGAATATTTTTACCACCACTTTTACAGCAAATCATGAATGGAAACTGAATTGTTAAAGAAGATGTTACAGAGGTGAGTGTGCACAAATCAATTTCTGACTTAGATCTATAACTGTAAAGCCTTAGAACTGATTTTCTTAGCCAATATAGACTAATTAGCCAAGCCTGTATTTCGTGTATTTTCTTGTTTACGACATTGATTGAATTGAGGTTCTTGTGAGAGCATAGCCTATATATATACATATATAAACCAAATAGTAAGACTTGTTCAGAAGGATAACCCGGTGCATTTAGATCTATATGCTCTTACTATAATAGGCTAAAATGACTTTTCGTTTATAAGTTTTAAAAAAGTCCTATATTATGTGTAAGCCTATATATATATATATAGTAGTGTGTTGTGTGTACGGTCGTATTTGTAAATAAAATTTATAGCCATAGGTCACTACATCTGGGTGAAAGTCTACATGTTTATGTGTACAATCACTTTCTATTGAAGTAGAGCCTAATGATTCTAAAATTTTATTGGGCGAAGAAATATTCGAAACAATATCAGATCTTTTTATAGCTTTTAGAAGAATTAGATTTTATTTGGGATTCTAGTTAGTTAAAAAAAAAACAACTAAAAACGAAATTTTTATGCAGATTTTTCAGTTAGTCATACATACATCATTAATTATTTTTTTTTATGGTTGATTTTCCATTATAGATAAAAATGCACATTATCTTGAAATTAAAATCAAATTGAATAATAAAAAAAATATTTGTATATCTGAACAAAAGTTGGTAAAGGTGTAAGATGGTGTAAGATTGTAGGCTTATTGACTCACTATATTGTTATTTTATTTAGACTGACTCATTCACAGACTTAACTTAGGCCTATATCACCCATTATATACAAAATTAATAAATGACACTCTCAGAAATGTATTGACTCTTTCAGTAAATCGCTTATCACATTTAAAATATACAATGTAAAAATAATGATAATAATTATCAAATGTGATGAAAAAAAAAAAAGAAAAACAAATAATCCAAACTGGCAGCACCAATTGGCAGACAATTAATGTCGTAAACAAGAATACACGAAATACAGGCTTGGCTAATTAGTCTTTATTGGCTAAGAAAATCAGTTACAAAGCTTTATAGTCATAGATCTAAGTCACAAATTGATTTGTGCACACTTACCTCTGTAACATCGTATATGACAATTCAGTTTCCATTTATGATTTGCTGTAAAAGTGGTGATAAAAATCTTCGGGAATGGTTTCTTTATATAGTAAAAAAATTCTACCGGAAGTCAATTTACCATGCAACCAAGGACGCCTCGGTGAATGGAACTTATTCTTAGTTACCATAGTGTTGGCAGTCCATTTATATATAGTCTATGATATAAGAACGGTCTTTCGAAGAAGGAAATAGAAATATATAGACTGGCCAACCAGAATAGTTTTTATTCCAATATGCTAGTGAAAAACAAAATGGTCATTAAAGGTTGTGGGAATTTCCTCCCACCAAAAAGAAAACTTGAGATTTTCAGTTTTAAGAATAGGCCAATAAAGTTAACACATTTCTGAAATTCTCGATCCTTACTCAAGACAAGTAAATCAAAGTTCCCCTTTCAGACCTTGCGTTCTATAGGGCAGATGATGTAAAGGTCATCTGTTTTTAATAGCCAAGGGTTAACGAGGGTGTCAGGTGGTCAGTATAACGACCTTTACTTTCCCCAACTGTTTGTTAGAGTTGGCTGGACTCAGGGACATCCTGAACATCCCGTTAGTCAAAATCTTTACCGAGATTTGAATCGATTGCAGTTTGTTCTACTGCTGACTTGTAAGCAGGTCTTGGAAAAGTCCAAACTAAGAGAGCGATACTTTCTTTAATAAAGAATTATTCAAGATGTATTTCTCTCTCTCTCTCTTTCTCTCGCTCTCCTCTATTTTCCTTTTTGGTATCAAACACATAATCAATTACCAATAATGCATTGACTAATATTGTAATTGAGTCGTGTTTTGTTAGGTACAATAACTAATTGTGTATACTTTCGAATTGATCTGAAAAATATGTGTGGGAGAAAAAACTTGGACAAGTATATTATCTAAGGGGAGAAAACCCAACATAGCTAGCCATATATCTTAATACCGACGGATTTATTTTCCTTTTTACTATCAAACAAAATAATTAATATTAGCAGTAATTAATTGACTAATTTGTTATTTGTATCGAGTCATGTTTTGTTAGGTACAACAAATAATTGTGTCAAGTTTCAACTTCATCCGAGAATGAGTGTTGAAGAAATAACGTGTTCGAAATGTGTACCAGACAGACAGAGTTGATAGAAGCTTTGTACAAAAACAAAAAGGGATTGGAACGAAGCTTATTTGAGGTTAAGTAAACATTTTACAATAAAGGAATTGTTAGCACTCTGGATTCAGCCTCGTAACTCTAACCTTTACCCAATATATACGATTCTTCTTCTTGAAACTGTCAGGTAGAGTTGAGCCGTCGCCTCTTGGAACTCTAAGCCAACAAAAGTGAACAAGAGCTCCCTCTCACCGGCCTGAATGAGAACAGTGTACACTGATCTGTCTGGCGGGTGATCAGACTAGCGGGCAGAGAACGCGCACACCGGGACCCCCACCATTTTCCTTTTCTATATCGGACTAACCGTGCAGGACACACCATATATCTTACGGCCCCTTGAGGAACGGCGCCTGGATTGTGACAAGTTTGTGGTAGCTTTTTTTACAACTCCGCACAGTGCAATGAGGATGCTCTCGCACCCCCTTAGGCACCCCCACGGGAGTCTTGTTTTGCTACCCTTTAGCCTAATCTTTTCCTCCTACGATCTTTTACACCCGGGCGCCACTATGAGGCAGGGTAGCATGCCCGAGCAATATATGCGATAATTCTTTCAGTATCTAAATAAATCTTACACCTTTAGTGAGATTTTGAAAACATCACGGTAAAACACTTTCAAAAATAAATATGGGAAACCAACAGTAGACCCCAGTTTAAAATTTAAAAGCAATAAGTAAGTATAGACCCGCGGGAGTAATTTAAAACCTTTAAGCAGACGAGAATGGGATGAAATCACGAGATAAAGTATCTAGAACAATTTGCTGAAATGCACTCTCAACACGGAACGCATCAACTAAGTTATTTTAACGTGTTTTTTTCTTTTTAAAGGGATCGATAAGAAAGCTTCCGGTTCCTTTTCGGCAACGCGGGCCTGAAAGATAAAGCAGACGATAGACAGTTGTATGTTATCTAGGTCAGTGAGATTGCAGTGCCCGATGGAAACAGCTTTGTGGGAAAATCTGCAGCGATAACGAAACAACTCAAATCAAATGTTTATGGGTAATTGATGGATACGATACTGTTCCGGTACCGGAAATGCCAATTATTGTTTTATTGCCAAGTTGCATGTTTTTTTTTATTTGGTTTGTTATTTAAACTGAAAATCTTGGAGACGATAAAATGTTTTGCACACAATGTAAACAAGTTATTTAACAATTCTAAAATATTTATGTTACACATTTATCTTTGCCAAAAATACTAGTGTGTGTGTGTGTGTGTGTGTGTCGATGATGACCATGACTACTCTGCAAGGTCCACTAATTGCTGGTAAAGAATTATTTTGTGTGTGTGTGTTCGTGTGTGTGTGTGTGTAAGGCTTTTGATTCTCTCTATTTTTATCTTATTTTTTCTATCTTCATAATCACTTGTAGGTTTTGTTTGAAAGTTCCTTGCTCCTTCCTGCCAAGTCCCTGTCCTCTTGATGTCCCAATGATTCAATGACTTTATTGTCCAAGATTTGCAGACTAGCGCATTGTAATAATTTCATACTGATATGGAAACATTTCTACATCAATCAAAATCTCAGTTACCACTAAACCATTTGAACAAGGCTATATCTGGCTATATCAACTGTTTCGTTTCGTATTTCTGACATTTTGAGACTCGTAATTAATATTGACATCGCCTGAAACGCTATTTTGTAGAACACGTGACTTTCAGTCAAATCTGACCCGGTTAACTTGTGGCAGTTATGCTATTTCATCTCCACCACGTGATTCAATGTTGGTTCTGTAATTACACTTGGATAGTTTTATGAAGAAACATATACATATATAAATACTTTGTAAAAAACCTCACTTATATTGTGGGAAATGGCGTACATTACTTTTAATCACTCTTGTAATCAAACACTTTGTTATTGATTCTTGCGTTGTCATTGACAATGACTAACAATGGAAAGTTTCAACTTAATCCCAGAAGTTGGAGAAATAACGTGTAAAAGATTTTGACCAGACAGACAGACAGACAGACGGACGGAGTGAGTAAATATAAGCTTGGTAATATTACTAAGTATTACTGCAGACATTATTTGTCTTAGGAAATCACGTCAAATTTATCTCCCGATTGAAGATCACCGAAATCCATATAAAATGCGACCTGCTGTCCCCTGCAGACTCAACTTAAAATCCATTACCTAAATTGTTAACTGGGTTTGGTTAAGAAAGACTTGTGAACATATTTTATTTATACAAAAGACTTGTGAATATATGATTTATTCATTGTATTTTACAAATGTAAAGTTATCGATCACAATGCCAAGGATTCTCTAGGCACTAAACAAGCAGTAAATTTGGTCAACACGTTTAACGTTGTGTAAAGTATTTTATATAAAGGAAAGCTAGGTGGCTCTATGACCATTGTAATGTCCAGAAGAGCATTCACTTCTTTCGGGTAATTCCAGAATCGGTGTTGTAGGAAGTGGCTATTTCCGAGAACACAGTGGCCAGAGAGAGTACCGTCTCCAGGCCAAATATGAGCAAATATTGCCCCAGCCAAATATAACACAAGGCATTCAGGTTAGGTGCAGAAAGGGAACCAGGTCTCAGAGACAATGGTTAGAAAAAAAAACAGGTCACTTTGACATTAGCAAGGATATTGACAACATTGAGCAATACATTTAATACGTCTGCAAGGGATAATAGTCATGCTATGAAATGTGTCTTATTTTGATCTCATCTTGATAGCAATGTTGGAACTAATGTAGTCTAGTTGCTGTATGTAGCTGTAATGTCCTTTATGTTATATGTTGACGTAATGTCCTATACATTTTATATGCTGACGTAATATCCTATATATTTTATATGCTGACGTAATGTCCTCTATATTTTATATGCTGACGTAATGTCCTCTATATTTTATATGTTGACGTAATGTCCTATACATTTTATATGCTGACGTAATGTCCTCTATATTTTATATGCTGACGTAATGTCCTATATATTTTATAAGTTGACGTCATGATTCTTTTGTTGTGCAATTTTGACAATGTGTTCCTATGTAGTCTTCTTCCTTAGGGGAATCTAAAGTGTGGTCCGCCCAAATGTGTTTATTCTATTTTCTCTGAAGTTGCCAGAGATTGTAACTATTTTGGGCTTTTTTACAAAGTAAAATGGCTGCCTGGTTGTGCGGTATGCGCGCTGGACTGTCGTTCAGACTTCTCGACAGTCCTGAGTTCATACCCTGCCCGCTGCCTTCCACCGTCGTCCTGCGGGAGGTTTGGATTAGGAAGTAGATTATCTTCAACGCTGAAGGAATATATGAAACATGTAAAACTTTGTATAAAACATAATTTACAAACCTAAACAAGACTGCCAGAAGTGAAACTGTTGTCGTTAAAGTCACGTGACTACAACCTATCACAAGTATTTCTGACTTACTCAAATGTACCTCGTCGTTTTGTTACCTATATACTTCATACTAGTCAGCTTCGTCACAAGATATGGCCTACATATAAATGAATATAGTTGTAATAATCACAATTGTAATGATTTGTATAGATAAGTACACAACTATATACCATGAAGCATTATTCAAAAATCCGTATGCGCCCCTTAATTGTATATTATTGATTATTGATACATTACTCGGATATACCTTTAGTAATTAGTCCAATCAACCCTCGCCGATGAGCCTGGAGACAGAGTTCAGTTAATTATTGTGTAATAACC
Source organism: Biomphalaria glabrata (assembly GCF_947242115.1). NCBI lineage: Eukaryota > Metazoa > Mollusca > Gastropoda > Planorbidae > Biomphalaria > Biomphalaria glabrata. The sequence goes on from NC_074716.1 coordinate 13,859,416, forward strand.
ATTAGCGTCGGCTCACCACAGGCCTCAGTTCTTAATGCCTCTATGCCGCCATTAACGAGATGGTAAATGTTATCGTTAATGAAGACGAGCGCCGCCTCGTTATGACGTAGTGCAATGTGCCGTCACGAGCTGCTCACCCGACTGCTCCCCCTCTCAACAGATCCCCGAGTCAGGTGAGAGATAATGGAGCTGGCGCCCAGTTGTACCTGAAGGCCTGAAGTCTCGGAGGAAGTGTTAAATCCGGTGTTTAAACACATGTGTCCTGACATGTAGAGGAAAGTTCTTTTTTATTAAAAAGTGAACTAATTTACGTGGCTATGCAGAAGTGGCAGCCGAGAGCCCCGAAATTTTCTGCAGATTTAGTTCAAGGTGATAAGAAAGATTAATGTGGAGTGAAGAAGATGTGAAAGTTCAATGCAGGGTGAAAGGTCAATCTGATGTTAAAGTTTGTAACCGGAAGTTGACACCATGTGAAACCGAGTAAAATAATACTAATAATAGTAATATAACTGTATTATAAATCCAAGAGGTTTTGAAAAAAAAAAAATTTAAAGACAATAAAAAAACGTTTTTCTTGGCGCTGATTGTATGATACAAAGTAATGAAAAATTCATAAGGATTAACGTGCGCATCAACCTCGTAACTAACACAGGGATTAGCATGCAGATAATCATTGGTTTAACAGAGATTAACATAGAGATTAACATCGAGATTAACATAGAGATTAACATAGAGATTAACAAGAGGTTTTAGGCGTGCAATCAATCCCATCAAATATTGACCTGTTTACTAATTTATCTAATAATGATCAATGTGCTAACAAATACTGGCAGGAGCTATGCGAAGATATTCAATCTTGTGCCGACTGTGGTAAGATAAGAGGACTATATGAGGGCATGAGAAAAGCCTTTGGACCTCACACCAGCAAGTGTGCTCCGCTCAAGTCAAAAGATGGCTCAATCATCAGCGATCGTGCGCTGCAAATGGAACGATGGGTAGAACACTATGCAGAACTCTACCAGATTGAAAACGCCATCTCACCAAATGCTGTTTCCAACTTCCCATCACTTCCAGTTTTGACGGAATTAGACGAAACGCCCTCAGTAAAGGAGCTGAGCATTGCCATTGACATGCTTGCACATGGGAAAACACCCGGAGGAGATGGCATTCCTGCTGAAGTAATTCAGGCTGGAAAACATGCCCTAATCAAACCACTCCATGAACTGCTAAGCTTGTGCTGGGAACAAGGAATGGTCCCCCAAGAATTGAAAGACTCCAATATTGTTACAATTTATAAAAATAAAGGCGACCGCTCTGATTGTAACAATTACAGAGGCATCTCACTGCTTAGCATAGTCGGAAAGGCTTTTGCTAGAGTATTACTAAAGCGATTACAGATCCTGGCAGATCGTGTTTATCCAGAGTCGCAGTGTGGCTTTAGGGCAGGTAGATCTACAACAGATATGATTTTCTCTCTGCGGCAGCTACAGGAGAAGAGCAGAGAACAAAAGCAGCCCCTCTTCATAGCTTTTATTGATTTGACCAAGGCCTTTGACCTTGTTAGCAGAAGCGGTCTGTTTGCTGTACTAGAGAAAATCGGCTGCCCAAATAAGTTAAGAAAACTAGTGTCAGCTTTTCACGAAAATATGCAGGGTACCGTTCAGTTTGAAAGTTCTTCCTCCAGGCCATTCTCCATTAAGAGCGGTGTAAAACAAGGATGTGTACTGGCCCCTACACTATTTGGCATCTTCTTCTCAGTCGTACTATCCAGTGCTTTTAAATCCCTGGAAGACGGAATATACATCCATAGCAGATCCGATGGAAGGCTCTTTAACCTGGCACGTCTTAAAGCCAAAACGAAAAGGCGTCGTATCTTGATAAGGGAGCTGCTGTTTGCAGATGACGCGGCACTCGTATCTCACTCACAAGGAGGTCTACAGAAGCTAGTGAACGCCTTAGCAGCTGCTTGTCAAGAGTTTAGCCTTACTATAAGTCTCTCCAAGACCGAAATCCTGGCACAAGACGTCGCAGAAATACCTATAATACAAATTGGGAACCACACCCTTTCAGTGGTGCAGGAATTTACCTACTTGGGTTCAACAATTGTCAGTAACCTAGACTTAGACATCGAGCTGACAAAAAGGATAGGAAAAGCTACCACAGCATTGGCAAAACTCTCCAAGCGCGTCTGGGAAAATGGTAAATTGACCACAGCGACCAAAATCCTAGTCTACAACGCCTGTGTTGTGAGCACTCTCCTTTATGGCAGTGAAAGCTGGTCAACATACATGTACCAAGAGCACAGATTGAATAGTTTCCACTTGCGCTGCCTGAGACGCATAATGGGCATCTCTTGGAGGGACCATGTCTCCAATCAGGAAGTTTTGAGATTGGCCAATATGAACAGCATGTATGCTCTCCTGACACAAAGAAGATTACGCTGGCTCGGACATGTCACCCGAATGCCAGATGGTAGAATCCCGAAAGATATCTTATATGCTGAGCTTGTGGAAGGAGTCAGACCCAAGGGCCGCCCAAGACTAACATATAGAGATGTCTGCAAGCGAGACATGAGAGCCTCAGGCATCAGTGAAAGTATGTGGGAAAACATAGCCAAAGACCGGAGTGCATGGAGACAGACTGTGCGTGCTGGGACAACCCTTGCTGAGAACAAAAGAATTGAAGCGGCTTTAATCAAGAGGGAAAAAAAAGAAAGCTGCCCTGTCTGCTAGCCCTAAATCAGAGGCATACACATGTACGAATTGTGGCAAAGTCTGCCGTTCTAGAATTGGCTTGATTAGCCACACCAGATTCTGCCCCGTCTCAAGATTAAGCCAAAACCAGTGACTCACTTGGGCGCATCCATTGCCTTTCGAGACAAAAGGAGGAGCCATATATACTAATTATCGTGAACAGATTGAGATCTACGTCGAGCTTTTTGTCTGAACTCCAATGTCTTGTTACAAGAGAATGTAGACAAGAGAAATACTTTCGCTAGATCAATAGTTAACATGAACTGACTGTAACTTGAATCAAACATTATAAAGCGGAATTCCGATTACCTGAACTGTTGTAATCCGAAAGTCCGCTTAATCCAAAACCAAAATGAGTATAGTGAAACTAAGAAAGCAAGGTGAATAAGTGTATTAAGGACGTTTTAAACATAGAGTAATGAACAAAACAGAGCAATGTTCTATGTGGTTCTAAACTCTATTGCTTTAAAAAAAAAAGTCTGTTACATTAGTTTGTTGAGAGAACAAGCCAATTGACAGCAGTGCTTCAGAAACAACGTATCCGCTGTGGTCGAGGTGGATTGTTGTTTAACGTAGAGTTACATTACTTCTGTATGTCGTATAAACCAAACCTTAAGTCGGTCAACTAGAAGACTGTTTTAATCAATTATAAACGATTGGAAAATACCTCCAGCTAGGGCAGTGTTTCTAAAACTGTGTGCCGCGGCACACTAGTGTGCCGCCGAAGCTTTGCTGGTGTGCCGCGGGAGTTTTCAGAACGCCACACGTGCAGGCGTTACACAGGCCTGGCTACTATTAAATGTTTATTTTACGTTGCGATGACATCCCCACTTGCAACGACCAGTAGTAGTAGTGGATCGGTCCATTATGACGGAAAGGGCTGTTAGCTATTCAGATTATGGAATTGTCCACTATTCATATATTATTATAATGACTCAAATGTAGGCCGCCTTAGCAGACACACAGCAGTTCTTGAATTGGTAACGATAATAATAGGCGATGTGTTTTATGTAAATTGTTCAGGTGTATGCTAATAATAACAAATTATCAATAAGTCTTATTCATTATTATCCATGGAGAAATACGTTAGCAAGAATGAAACTGCGAAGGCGTTAAATGAAAAGCAAGGAACCAAACGAAGGTACAAAGAAGATTACATCGGATATGGTTTCATCTCTTCGGGACCTGAAGATGCTCCATTGCCATTCTGTCTGATCTGCAATGCAACTCTGTCGGATGAGGCGCTTGTTCCAAGCAAAATGAAGAGACACTTGGAAACAAAACATCCAGCTGTAAAAGCGCAACCGAAGGAATACTTCGAATACATCAGGGCTCAACAAAATAAACAATCTAAGAAACTTACGAACTACCTAAAGCTGACAGAAAAGGGATTGATTGCAAGTTATAAGGTTGCTCAATTATTAGCGAAACGCAAGAAAGCACACACAAAGGCTGAATCAGTCATTGCACCAGCTTTAGCAATAGTTGTTGAAACTATCCTTGGACCTGATCCCGCCGAAAAAGTTAAAAAAAGTTCCTTTGTCAAATGATACTATCTCGCGCAGAATTGAAGACTTATCGTCATATTTACAAGATCAAATCTGCAAACACTTAGACGTGACAGACGATGAAGTTTATCTGCTGTGGTCTCTTCAAGTTGATGAATCCACTGACGTTAGCTCCAAAGTCCAGCTGCTAGCTTTTATTCGGTTCATAAAGGATGAAAAATGTGTCAACGAATTCTTATTTTGCAAAGACTACGACCAAAGGCGAAGATATTTTTAAAGTGGTGAACATTTTGCTATTCAATCTACATTGGAAAAACTGTGTCAACGTTTGCACCGATGGCTGTCCTTCCATGCAGGGAAATAGAAAGGGATTCGTCACTCTTATGCGTCAAGAAAATCCAAATGTATTAGTTGTTCACTGCATGGTCAACAGAGAGCCTCTGTCCTTCAAATCTTTGCCGAAAGATTTGATGTCTGTTCTGGATCAAGTGATTGAAGTTGTAAACTTCATCAAATCTCGACCATTTGCATCCCGACATTTCTCAGAGCTTTGTGTTTCCTGTATCACACCAAGGTTCGTTGGCTCTGCAGGAGAAAAGTGTTAAAGCGTGTCATCAAACTCAAGGCTGAGTTGATTTCATTCTTGGAGGCTGAAAAAAAAGACTTTTGATTTTCTATTCATGACGAGATCTGGTGGGTTAAGCTGATACTTCTCTCTGATTTATTTGACAAATTAAATTCATTGAATTTAAGTCTTCAAGGACCATCGGAAACCATCATCACTGAATCCTCAAAACTGAAGTCATTTGGTGAAAAAAATTGTCTTTCTGGCAAAGTAAGATCTTGAAAGGTGTCTTCGCTTCTTCTACTTAAAATGAATGTGCTTCAACTAAAGAAATCACCTCAGAAATTCTGTACACTTTGACACACCTGCAGTCAGAATTGCAGCATTACTTTCCAACAGTTTGAAGTAATGTGTATGGATGGGTCAGCTATCTATTTGGAAACAATGAGGCTACAAATCTTACAACTGAAGAAGAAGAGCAGCTCATTGATTTAAAAAAACGATGCAGTTCTTAAATCAAGTTTTACCGAGAAAAGCTTGGATGTGTTTTGGATTTCAATCAACAAGTTATATCCTGCAATCAGTTTAAAAGCAATCAAAATAATTCTTCCATTTGCATCTTCATGGTTATGTGAGTTTGGATTTTCAGCACTGACTGAAATCAAGTCTAAGAAAAGAGAGAGACTTCTTGCAATAGACGATGAAATGCGAGTTTGTTTGTCGACTTTGGAGCCTCGATTAGATCGCATTTGCTCTCAAAAACAGGCATACCATTCACATTAAATGTAATACTTAAAAACAGGTCAAATCTTTTTTTCTTTTTATTATAAAACAACTATTGCTCTTCGTGGTGTGCCGCGAAATTTTTGTAGTTTTTTTAGTGTGCCGGCAGAAAAAAAAGTTTGAGAAACACTGAGCTAGGGAATGTTAATGTTATTCTGTGATGCTTGATAAATTGTCTGGCTGCCACAGTTCGATGCTGATACATGCATTTTAAAATCAGATACAGTAATATAGAAAACTAATCAAAAACTAATTATATTACTGTATAAGAAACATGTCGCTCTTTTGTCACGCTTTTCATTTACAGAATTGATTAGGTTCAGAGAGATGAAATCAAATATACAGTGCGTATCACTAGATCCTGTATCAGCTTGTGCAATTACAACTTTTACAATTTCATAATTATGTTTATTTTAGTCGTAACGTCGCTTATTCCGAAATATTCATTAAACCGAAATAGGTCCGGTCCCAATCATTGCGGACTATCGGGACTCCACTGTATAACGAATTAATCAAGAGTTAAGACCAGTGTTTCTCAAACTGTGCTCCGCGAAAACAATAGAGCTCCACGAGGCTTGAATAGGTGTTCCATGAACTATTGGAATAATTGACTAGTAGCCCACTAGCAGACCTACGCAACAGTTGGTCCTTAGTAGACAGACAAGAAAAATGGAATTTACGTGAGTAGTTGTTGTCGGTAACGAAAAATAAAAACCCCAATATTACTCTAACAACATGACTCTAACAACATGACTCTAACAACATGACTCTAACAACATGACTCTAACAACATGACTCTAACAACATGACTCTAACAACATGACTCTAACAACATGACTCTAACAACATGACTCTAGCAACATGACTCTAACAACATGACTCTAACAACATGACTCTAACAACATGACTCTAACAACATGACTCTAACAACATGACTCTAGCAACATGACTCTAGCAACATGACTCTAACAACATGACTCTAACAACATGACTCTAACAACATGACTTTAACAACATGACTCTAACAACATGACTCTAACAACATGACTCTAAAAAAATGACTATAACAACAGGACTATAACAACAGGACTATAACAACAGGACTATAACAACAGGACTATAACAACAGGACTATAACAACACGACTATAACAACACGACTATAACAACAGGACTTTAACAACAGGACTATAAAGCTTAAACTGAACTATATCTTTCATTTGAAACAAATACACAAAGATCAACTTTTAAATGATTTCTGGTCGACTTTGTCTGAAGAGTTCCTTTCTATTTCAAAACAAGATGATGTTATTTGACTTCTGTCTCCTACAATCTATTTGTGAGAAGCAGGATGTTGTTTTATGTTGAAACAAGGTCAAAGTATCTACTCGTATCTAGATACAGGGGCTTGTTGCCCCACCAGATAGTCAAATTTAACTTATCAATATCGTGCCTGATATCAAGAAGTTATACAAGAACACAGTACCACCAAAGTCATTAAACCTTAATGTTTCTGATGATTATGTTGTATATTTTGTTAGTTTTCTTTTTTAAAATTAAATATATATATATATATATATATACAAATTTAGAATATGATTTTATTATTATTATTATTAAGGAAAAAGTTTAGCAATCACTGGCTTAGCTAATTATCACTACACAAATCACTGGCTTAGCTAATTATCACTACACAAATGAGAAATATCTCTCCATCAACCTCTATCACTTTGCAAAGCAGATTTTTTTGTAAAGGTGCATCCATCCCTTACACTCTCCCCAACCCAACGCTTTCATTCTGTACAAGAAGGAGGCCCAGTAGTTCTGGTTCTTGTCAAGACCAGGATGTCAGGCGTTAGGTCTAGGTAAGCAAAGTTTAACTCTGTCATCTAGATTCTGTTTTAAACTAACGACAGGCCTAGCCAAAAGAGGCCAGCTGATCGGTGCGTTAAGACGCGACCCAGGTAAGTGGTATAAACAAGGAGGCGTGACGTCATCGGACTTAAACTAAACCGCTGAGAGTCTGGCTCGGCTGTTGGTGAAATCTCAGCCCCACCTCACCCCACACTCCTACGCATACTATTCACCCCTCTGCCAGCATCTGGTGGGTGAACGATGACCTCATTGGCCAGATTTCATTGACCTTACATAGTGGCCGCACCGTGACCTTTGATTAGGTTACGGCCGGACACATAGACACAAACCCATTTAGATCTACATACTGTTGTAAGATTCGAGTTATGACTTGACACTTTTGTTGCAACATACTTCATTACAATAAAAACAAACAAAAAAATGCTAACAACTTTTCAAACCTTTCGGTAAGCAAAAAAAAGGAGCTGAAGTCCTAGACTTGTACATTTTCTCCTAAGGATACACTACTCTACCGAGACCCAGCGCTACAGCAGGCCTTAACACTGACCTGCAACGTCACAATATATGGAGTGGAAACCAGTAGCTGGTTGCGACGTTACATCTCTGTACGACGTGGCAACGAGCTCTTGGTCTAGACTGCCCACATGTTGTGACGTCACAGTTCAGTGCCCAGGCCTTGTATAGCGATTGGTCTTGGCCTTACTAAGGACTCAAGGATAGTGATCATAATAAGGCTTAAAGCTATCTACCCTTTTAATATGTAGACGCTGATTTGAATTTGTAAAATTGGGGATAAAATAAAAAAAATGAAACGCAAGAAAGTTTCCAAGTATGCTTCCACGTATTCGTATGATTGTTTTTTTTTAAATTATAAATAGACCTAATTTGCATGTCTAAGTCACGCGATTCTTAAAATACATTGCGTCCAAAAAATAAAACAAGGTTCTTCTAAACGCCACTAGTTATTTGGCAACATTTCCATCACTGTCAAGGTCGTGTGTTCGACCTAGAATTCTATATAGTTCCGTATCTCTGATGGTCCAGATTAAATAACGGGGGACTTCTGTTAAATGGCGCAGTACAAACATCCTTTGAGCCCAGGCATCTGATAGAACTGTGGGACTTACCTTTGCAAAGGTAAAATAATTGGGGGGGGGGGGATGCTGGGTAGTTTGTGATTGTGTGGGTGGAAGGAAATGGCTTTATCTTTAAGATTATCTCCCCGTCGTTGTACTAGTGTACAAAGTTATTTCCCTTTTTCCACCAATTGGTTTAAATTGTGGTAACTCATTAATTGTAAGTTTAAGCGGGGGTCGCGGCTTCCCCCCCCCCCTTTTTTTGTGTGTGGAATTTGAGTGTTGTACTTAGGCGTGCCTGATACCGTTGTTCCGCAGCTTATATCTGGGGAGTGAATCTGACAAAATGATTTACGAGAACTAAAGCAGAGCTCGAAGTCGGTCAGCAGCTAATTGCATAACATATATTAGTTTTAGTTTTAGACACATTACCGACTCTCTGCTGTGTACAGTTATGATCTTGGGTTATTGAGATAATCTCTATGACTGAGAGAGACGTTAGTGTACGCTCCGATAGCTAGTGAGAGAGAAAGAGAGGAGACAACAGAAAGAAATATACAAAGAGAAGAAACAATGAGAGAAAAGAAAAACAAAGAGAAAGGCAGAGAGAGAAAGAGGGAGAGACAAAAAGGAGAGGAGAAGAGACAAAGAGAAAGAGAGACGGAAGGGTATTATCGAGCTGTGGCGTAGCTAAGGTGGTCGGGGGAAGGAGGGGGGAATTTGAAAATATCTCCGGGCCCCAACTTGAGGGGGGGGGCCAAATGAGTGTTTTTTTACAAAAAAAAAATTATAAAAGCAGGGGCCCCCCAAAGAGGTCAAGCCCCTGTTATCGAGTGTGTGTGTGTTTCTATGGTGACGGTGGGAAGAGGTTAGCTCGGCAGTATGGATGATGCAAGATAAGCGGCATTGTCGTCAGCTGACAGACGACCGGAGAACGTCAGACTGAAAAAGAGGTGTTTTTGTGGTGAGCTCGATTTTGTTAGAATACCATTTGAAAGTATGACTTAAGTCTAACTACACTGATTGCATTTGATCTCAAGATGATTTTGTCTATATTGCAATAAAAGTAAAATATTGCTCTCAAAGACCTTAGTCAAGTTATTTCAAATTTTATAAGTTAAGATATTCTACGCCTATCGCAGTCTACCAGCAGCTTGGTGCTACAAGTCAACGACCGTCCACAACAAGGGGGAGAAGGGGTGCTCGAAAGAAAAATAAAGAAAGAGAAAGTGGGCGACAAAACGAGAGAGAGACAGACAGACAGACAGACAGGAAGAGTCAATTAAGAATTGACAATTAGCCGAGAAACCTCAGCTGGAGCATAGCGTTCGAAGAATTATTTATTTGGTCAAGTAATGTCAATCTGGCAACATTTTTATGTAAATCTGGCAACATTTTTATGTAAATCTGGCAACATTTTTATGTAAATCTGGCAACATTTTTATTTCACCCCAGTTTAAACGCCAGCGAATGTGAGATATAGTTTCATCATTTTAACAAGACAAGAAATTATCCTCTCTCTCTTTCTCTCTCTCTCTTACCTTTTTTTTTTTTTTCTTATAAGAACCCTTCGTCACAATGACAAGGTGAAAGTTAACCGACTTTCTTCAACTTGAAAGTAAGTCTGAACTGCTTCACCAAGACATGACTCACAGTTCTGGCTTCACTAAACAAAACGGTCCCTGTCTTAGTAAACAAGACTTTGCAGGCTCTAGTAAACTATTACCAGTCTTTGAAAACAAGTACATCTGAGACGAACAGACCCGCTCTAGACTTTTCTACTTCTAGGATACTCAGGGGAGGGCAAAAGGACCAACAATTGAGGTCTGGGATCCCGAATTCAAAGGATAAAGTCCAATGATCACTAAATATAGGTCAGTGATTGTGGCAGCCAACCCAGGGAAATGAGCTCATCAGCGAAAACTGGCCATTCGTGCAAGGTCATTTCACGGCTGCCTTCAAACTGGCCCCCATCAGCGCGCATGCGTCAACTTTGATTAAGTTCACCAAGGGACACTGCTAGACTTAGTAGGCTATATTGCTTTTCAGACTATAAAAGAAGAGAGAGAGAGAGAGAGAGTGAGAAAGAGAGAGAGAGAGAGAGACTTTAATGGAACCGACCTGATTTGTTTAACACTCTTGGGTTTTCGGTAACTTAAAAAAAGTAAAAAAAAAAGTAAAATACATGTAGGGCTTACTCTCTTACCTCCCCTACTAGAGGATTTAAGTTGATGGGTTGAAATAGGGAGGAGGGGGGGGTGGACATTGCTCTGAAGTGGGGGGGGGGGGCGGTAGAAAGCAAATTGGCACGTGGTATCATCTTCTAGTCCCCCCAATCGTCCATCCTTTCTGTCTGGATCAAGTTGATTGGCTGGACATGATAGATGCCTGGGGGGTCTACCAACTGATATTGTCTCCACAGTTACAGACTGGGAACTCAAACTGTTGTTTGTTATCTGAGAATCACCGGCCAAACCCCAGCCTGTGGATACACCACTTTCACTAGAGTCGTTTTTTAGCCACGAAAATGTTGATCAGATATTCGTCCGAAAAGAAACTTTTTTTTTCATCAACCTGACAGTGACTCATGTCACATTTTTAAGTGACCCATGTCACATTTTGTAGTGACTCGTGTCACATTTTGTAGTGACTCACATTGGTTAGGCCAATAATAGAATATGCATCCTCTGTTTGGGACCCCTCAACTCAAGAAAACATTAAGAAACTAGAACAGACACAAAATAGAGCAGTGCGATTCATAACAAACGAATATTCACATTTGACTAGAGTAACACCTTTAGTAAAATCACTAAATTTAGAAAGCCTTCAGGACAGAAGGCTCAAAAGTAAAGTAGCAATAATACATAAAACACTGAACCATAATCTTCAAATACAAAAACAAAATTTAATAAAATACTCTGAAAGACACAAAGATAAAGGCACATTCCTCGTCCCATATGCTAGGACAAATTTGTACAAATACTCCTTCTTCCCTAGTGCTATTAGAGCATGGAATGTGTTGCCTGAGCTAGCCAGGAAAACCAGTGACTTGGAAGAATTTAAGTCATTGGTTAATATGCATGACTAAATGCATGACGCGTAGGACGTAATCATCTTCTTTTTTGAAGTAACGTCTGTATTATATAAGATAAGATAAGATTTTGTAGTGACTCGTGTCACATTTTGTAGTGACTCATGTCACATTTTGTAGTGACATGTCACATTTTGTATTGCTTAGAAATAAGGAACTTTTTAAGAAGTCATAGAAAGAAATGTATCTACGAGTTTCCATTTTCGTCCTTTTATGTCCAAATCTCCATTCGTAAACCAGCAATGTTTGCAGTTTAGATGATAGGGGGCTATAGCAATTTGAATTGAATTTACGCATTGACAGCTATTTAAACATTTTCATTACAACTGTAAACACCGACAGAGAACAACCAAACATATATTGATCATACATTGATTATTAAAAAATACAAAATTTCAACTCTCCAAAGAAAACGACACTGTGGAAAGTGAAATTTCGGACCATGACATCAAAGATTAATATTATCTAATGAGGTGTCTCAGCAAGACATTTGTTCGTAAAATTTTTAATTCGGATGTTCCTTCAGAGTTGAAGAGAATCTACTTCCTAGTTCAGACCTCCCCATAGGACGACGGCTGTTGTATGATAGTCGTAGACTTGTAGTGTCAGACCGCATGTACAACTAAACCGATGTAGGCGTATTATATTTTTTTTTTATTGAAATAAGCTTTAAATAACTTGAAGAAAAAAAGTTTTATGAACAAAACTTAAAATAACGTTTATAACAATGTACACAAATTGAACTTGAGATGAGATAGAGATCTAATAGTAATGAAATAAACGGATATTTAAACAAAATCTCACTACAAAATACACGTATTAGCTCTTTCTAATCCCGTGATGCCCAAAGTACGGCCCGCGGACCAGAACCGGCCCGCGACGTGGTTCCATCAGACCCGCCGAAACGTCGGCACAAAAAGTAGAAAATGGTCCCCCCTTCCAAAAAATTGAAAATGTATCTTTACCTTCGTTAGGGCCCTCACTTTTTCTCTGCCATGACCTTTAACGATTGTGCGTTTATGAGTTTATGAAAGAGTGTAAAATCTACCAGGAAAAGTGAACGGATCTTGACAATAAGTCAACATTAATTCGTAAAGAAAGTGTAGCTGTTAAAAAAACAACAACATATAATCATTACAAAACAAATATGGCAGCATTCTTGGTTTAAGCCTCGAATAAAAGACTATTAAACTACACCTAGAGATTGGAGGATTCATGGGAATATTTACCAAAAAAAAAGACAAGAAAAAAAGTTTGTGGTAAAAATAGCTACACTATTAGCTCACTTGTTACATAAGGAAACGAAGCGTAAAACATGATTGACTTTACGTATCTTATTAATTAATGTAAGCACTAGATCCAATTGTTTAAATAGTTTCAGGTGAATTCTGATGTTATTTTTTTTACCTTTTTGTTATGTGGCCCGCAGAAAGCGTGTAGAAATTAAAATGGCCCGCAGGTCGAATTAGGTTGAGCATCACTTTTAACATAAAGTATGCCAATCAAATATTTTGAATAAGAATTAAAAAAGCAAAAGACACGTGATCTAGTGTAAATAAGACAAGACCTTATTTGTTACAGAGGAAAGTCGAAGGGCGGGGGGGGGGGGGGATGGCACTCTAATTCACCGGCTGGTCCAATACAACGTAATAGAATATTATGAGCTGACCAATGGAATGTATGTGCTGTGGTATTTTATCTGTCATTATATAGATGTAAGAAACGAAATGGTGGGGGGGGGTGTCCGTAGCAAAATAAACACTATGTATCCTGGGCACAAATTAACAAACAAAAGTGACCTTTTAGTTCTTGATCGGTTCAAAGTACACAGAGTTTTCAGTTGATATTGATATGTGTATGGGGGGAGGGGGTAGTAACCAGGCTAAAAACTTCTAGAAACTCTTAAAAACAGACAATTATCAACCTAAAATAGCACCCGTTAGTTATCTTCAACAAACGCGCGTGCCAAGCATTGACCACATCTTCCTCTCTTCCCAGCCCACCTCCTCTCTATAAAGTCCTTACTAAGAGTCATCAAAAGGAGCAAACTTCCGGTGTCCATTCATTCCTGTGTAGAAGTTAGTGCGCGTTCTACTAACGAGGTCTCCAGTAATCTGGAAACTAGATTCTTCCTCGGTTACTTTCCCTTGTCGATAAACCTTTAGATTACAGCCCCTACATTCGCTTCAGAACCAAGCAGTACTCAATGGTCAAACACTGAACTCAATGTTCAAACCCTGAACTCAATTGTAAAGTGGATTATCAGGCTCGACTGGTTTCTCTTATCTTATAAATTACAGACGTTACTTTAAAAGAGAAGATGATTACGCCCTAAGCGTAGCCCTGTGTCAATCTAGTAACAAGAAAAATATGAAAAACACTTTTTCAAAAGCAAAGCTTACATTAAGTGTAGTTGTATCAATTAGTTTGATTCAGTCATGTCATTAAATTTGTTATAGATCTAGACTGACAATAACAAATCTGTGCGATTAAAAATAGTTTTACCTTTTTTTGTTTCGTTTAGTACAAAGTCATGCTTTTGGCTTTCTCACTGCGCCATGATCCTATCACTTGGGAAAGGATGGGAGGGGGGTTGGGAGACAAAGAAGGGGGGGGGTATTTTGAGAAGGTTACCGTGATCGCTTTTTAAATGTATTTTATTTTAAAAAATGTAACACTTGAAATAGAACTCGAGAGACCAAGCCTCATCAAGCCAATACACTAACCACTGAGCCAGTGAAGAGCTTATGAAAATAGAAGGCTTCATAATTACCCATTGTTAGTTTCAAACTTTTAAGCGACGACCTGATTTTCTACACAAAATAGAAAATGAACTATGGACTTTTTAAACTTATGCCGCCATATCTGTCAAGTAGAATTTCTTTCCCTTGTTCTATACCAACCAAAATACTTAACTACCAAAATTAATAAACTAATTGGTATGTTTTTCATTGATTCTTGCTTTGTTAAGTACAAGAAAAAACTGCAAATTTTCAGCTTGATCCGAGATTTCACAAATATCGCTTGGTTTCAATGCATCGTTTGTTACATTACTAGATCTATGTCAAGTAAAATATTCCCTCACGTTACTATATGAATGTTATGTTATATATTGACTCGGGTTACTAAATCTACGTCATGTATTTAGTTGCCTTATTTCATAATATCTATACCATATTATACGTTCCCTCATGTTACTAGATCTATGTCGAGTTATATGTTCCCTCATGTTACTAGATCTATGTCGAGTTATATGTTCCCTCATGTTACTAGATCTATGTCGAGTTATATGTTCCCTCATGTTACTAGATCTATGTCGAGTTATATGTTTCCTCATGTTACTAGATCTATGTCGAGTTATATGTTCCCTCATGTTACTAGATCTATGTCGAGTTATATGTTCCCTCGTGTTACTAGATCTATGTCGAGTTATATGTTCCCTCATGTTACTAGATCTATGTCGAGTTATATGTTCCCTCGTGTTACTAGATCTATGTCGAGTTATATGTTCCCTCATGTTACTAGATCTATGTCGAGTTATATGTTCCCTCATGTTACTAGATCTATGTCGAGTTATATGTTCCCTCATGTTACTAGATCTATGTCGAGTTATATGTTCCCTCATGTTTGTCACAGTCTTAGTTGACATTGCATGATCTAAAGTTCACGTCATGTTAAGAGTTTAAAAGACACGTGGAATTCCTGATGTAGAAAACAGGAAGTAGAATGAATAAAGTTAGACTGAGAGGTCAGTCAGTCAAGTCAAGCAGACAAGTAAAGTCAAGTTAGAAGTCAAGTGTTATTCTTTGGACCGTGTGGTCAAGTAATATTTTAGTCCGCAACGGACAGTAGCGACTTAGAAAAGTCTGTAGTAATTTCAGTTAGAAAGTAACTTGTGGGCAGTTGTTGTCAGTGGTCTTTTGAGACATGTATTAGTTAATCTATATTTCTACACAGTGTTACCCGCTGAGATGCGGACGTGATTTGTTGTTAACGTATTGGATACTTTTGATACCGCTGTTATGCGGATAGGATTGTTTATTATTTCTTGACTTGTAGCACTAACAAGGAGTGCAGTATTATTATTATCATTGTAGTAAAATAAACTTCATGTTTGTCTGCTGAAACGGACTTAGGTCAGTTTGTACTATTTGTCTTGTCACGTGTCAAGAGCACCTCAGGAAGCAAGAACCCAGTATTACACGACATTTGCATTCGGCAACATTACGCCATTCAACGTTCATTGACAATGTTACTAGATCTATGTCGAGTTATATGTTCCCTCATGTTACTAGATCTATGTCGAGTTATATGTTCCCTCAAGTTACTAGATCTATGTCGAGTTATATGCTTCATTATGTTACTAGATCTTTATCATGTTCATGTATTGCCTTATGTTTTCTCTCATGTTTAGAGTAGAAATAACAAGCGCTGGCACAATCATCATCGTCATCATCTTCCTCATCAAACTCCATGAGAGTGAGGGATTGAGAGACTCAATAGTTCTGGGCCATAGGAAAAGTCTACAGACAAGTTTTGTTTGTTTGTACTGGGGCTAATATAAAGCAGACGCATAGGTTACGTCTTTTCTCAAGCAATTTAATAACTTAAAAGTTTGAAAATGCCATGAGATGCAAAATATATTAATATTCAAAATCATGAAAGTAAAATGTATCCATGTAAATATAATTTAATTGGTGACATTTTCAAAGTTTTCTTATGTTACCAAAATAAACTCTGCTTCATTTAAACGATCGTGGAATTTACGGTTTCGTCTAATATGTTTTCTCGGCAATGTAATCTAAAAAAAAAAAGATCATGATTTTGCACAGAACATTGAACAGGCCTCGGAAGACAACTCGTGAAAACAGCATATAAAAAATCAGCTGCTAGCCAGGGGACATCAATTGTGAGTGATTCCTTCCTGTTTTTACTTAGTTTTTCATTTTTTAAAAATCTCATTAACACCAAACAAAGCCTAGTCCTGAGGCAAATGTAATATTTCAACTTTGAGAGAAAGACTAGCTTGTTGTCTTACAACTCTTAGAACGAGGCCCATCAAATACCCAGTTTTCAGTAGGATGGTTCTCACACTTCTCGTGCCACACTGTGTACGTTATGTTGATCCTCTAGACAGGCGCCATCAGGGCATATACTCATAATGTAAGAAACCCTTTGCATAGTTGGAACGATTCACAGAGGTCTTCATTGAGAACTTGATTCCAACAATTCTATTCACTTTTGAGGTCAGAACTGAATAACTCGCACTCACTTTGTTGCAAGCTCTTTCCTTAATTGTAAACAAAACCCCAAAAAAAAAAAAAAAAAAAAAAATAATTAAAAAAAAATATTTAAAAAGTTTATACAAAGTGTAATTGTATCAAATAGTTGGGATCATTAATTAAATTGGTAACAGATCTAAATACTAGACGAATAATAATAAATCTCCGTGATTAATAATATTTTTTCCAATTGTTTTTTGTTTTGTTTAGTGATAATCCATGCTTTTAGCTTTCTCGAGACGCTATGATCCTATCACTTATCTGGACCAGTTGCTCTTAATAACTAATGAATGATATATCTTTAAAAAATAAACATTTTACTCCGCACCATTCTCCAGCGCCTTATGTTAAAAAGCATGGATAAAGCGAATGTATAAGTTCACTCAGAATATATAAAATTCTAATGGTAGACCTATAGATCTACACCTATAGATCTACACCTATAGATCTACACCTATAGATCTACACCTATAGATCTACACCTACAGATCTAGACCTACAGATCTACACTTACAGATCTACACTTACAGATCTACACTTACAGATCTAGACCTACAGATCTAGACCTACATATCTAAACTTACAGATCTAGACATACAGATCTACACCTATCGATCTAGACCTAGAGATCTACACCTAGAGATCTACACCTAGAGATCTACACATAGAGATCTACACCTATGGATTTACACCTACAGATCTAGACCTACAGATCTACACTTACAGATCTAGACCTACAGATCTACACCTATCGATCTAGACCTATCGATCTAGACCTATAGATTTACACCTAGAGATCTACACCTAGAGATCTACACCTAGAGATCTACACCTAGAGATCTACACATAGAGATCTAGACCTAGAGATCTACACCTACAGATCTACACCTACAGATCTAGACCTACAGATCTAGACCTACAGATCTACACTTACAGATCTACACCTACAGATCTACACCTACAGATCTACACCTACAGATCTAGACCTACAGATCTACACTTACAGATCTAGACCTACAGATCTACACCTATCGATCTACACCTAGAGATATACACCTACAGATCTACACCTAGAGATCTACACCTACAGATCTAGACCTACAGATCTACACCTATCGATCTAGACCTAGAGATCTACACCTAGAGATTTACACCTATAGATCTAGACCTATATATCTACATCTAGTGATCTACACCTAGAGATCTACACCTAGAGATCTACTCCTATAGATCTACACCTAGAGATCTACATCTAAAGATCAACACCTAGAGATTTACTCCTACAGATCTACACCTACAGATCTACACCTAAAGATCTACACCTAGAGATTTACACCTATAGATCTACATCTAGAGATCTACACCTAGAGATCTACTCCTATAGATCTACTCCTATAGATCTACACCTAGAGATCTACACCTAGAGATCTAGAAGACGGTCTGCTAAATGTTTCTTTCTATTTATTTATTCAACTCGCTGTTAAATAGTCCCCATCGTGTCTGTTTAAGATAAAGATTTTCGAGACCAAATTTAGTTTTAGAAGATAATATTTCACAAAATTATAACGGCTAAACTAGAATTTCCCCAGTGTGGCCAATTACCTAGTAATTCTTTTCCTAAAATATATATCAGCTGTTAAATTTCTAGGACAATCGTTAGAGCCGTTTTCGAATTCGTGTCAAGGATTTTTCCAGTTCCCATGAATTTGCAAGCTTAATAGAGGAACTATTTTTTTTTTTAAAATCCATTTGGGTCTGTCATCTCTTATCTTCTTTATTAGGAAAAGGCTAATTTCATTTACAAAGGGAGTATCACGAAGTGAAAAGTCACGTCTGCTACTGGACAGAGAAATATGGCCGATTGTAATGAAAATAAAAAGATGGCTGCTGGTTCTATACAGAACAATCTCTGGCAAAGTAAGAATCGGGTTAACAGCATGCCTGTTTGGCTAATTAGGAAAACCATAGGTTCGGTGTAAAAGTTGAGCTGCTTGTGCCACTGGCAGTGTCCTATATACACTAGTCATTTGACTAGATGTGGTTCCGGACTTTTCACTATTTAGAATACAAATGTATTAGACTTGACTAGACCATCTGTCAAGAGAAAGAGTTAACAATGGCAAATCAGGAAAGTAGTTTGAAAAGGGAAGAAAAACTTTTGTTGTTTTTGTCGCCATTTTTGTTTAAAAAAGTGTTAGGAAGGATATTCACGATTTAAGATTAATTTGAACAGCCGCAGACGCTGCCTCTATCGACTTCGTAGGAATAGATGTACACTGTTTTGTTATACAAAACATGAATCGATTAATACAATTGACCAAATGATTCAATTAATTATTGGTATTTTTTTGTTTGATATCTAAAAAAGGAAATAACTTCTTCATTATTGAGAGCTCTAGGTGTAAGTGCGGAGTTCTTCCCCTTTAAATAAGCTTTGTTTTGTTGTTATTGTTTTGTTTTTTTTAAAGATTTTTAAAAATATATTTGCTTGTATTTCATTATTGTCACCATTTAGAAAGGACAAATACAAGACATGACCTAAGCTGAAGGCCAGGAGCTAGAAGTTTTGAGTCGTTTCTGGAGTTTATGAAGTGAGTCAATCAATAGTATAGGGATAAGAGATAAGGTAAAAATACGAGAAAGAAAACTAACATGAAAGTCTTGGAAGATGTCCAATCGTTTAACCCTACGACTACAGAAGATGTCGCCGTCGTTGTCGCTTGCATAGATAAAGTCAAGATCTATCAATCCGTGTCTTTAGTGCCCAGAGCTGAGACTCGAGTATCTCAATACATCAATAGCCGAGAGGCGAGGTGAGAGCCGGAAAGAAATGCAGATAGACAAAACCAGTTTTGACATACGAGATGAAATGGGGTGGACGGAGAGAGTGAGAGAGAGAGAGAGAGAGGGAGGGGAAGAGAAAAACAAGGAGAAGAGAGGAGGGTTGTAGAAAACTTCTCTGCACTCATGAAAATAAAAACGAGACAGTGTTTTCCTCGTTAAGTGGGAGAGGTGGGGGCTAGGGTGGCTAACATCTCAAGGGAAGTAATAGCTCTTTTTTTCTTCTTTGCTATAGAAAAGGGGGATAACTTTAGAAATGAAAAGGATCAGGTCAGTGGTTGAAACAAACCAGTGGTCTCTATGAAATGAATAGGACTCGATGCGCGATGTAATCTCTTTCAATTTTCCTCAGACTAATAACAAGATCTCGGCCGTAACTGACCGTCTGGAGCAGAAGTCAAGAAAATGTTACGCCATCCCCCCCCCACCCCCCCACCAGGCAATCTTACTTATTTACTGACAATGCAATGAATATAGAGTTGAATAAACTGTTGACCTTTCAGGTATCTTTAACGAATCTTAAATCTCATAGAGAAACAATATAATTAGATTAGACATAAAGTCTCAATTATGTTACTAAACATATAATTCTGGCTTTCCCACAATAGCGACCGAATGGTTTTACGTAGACAGTCTAAAAAATTCGATTGCCTTTTTGTACTGTACCTAACCTATATTTATAGATTACTTAATGAGTCAATTATTTTAGAAATTTAAAGGCGAAGTAAAATATAAATCTATAATTATTTTCAAATAATTACATTTCGAACTGCACATTGACTAAAATAAGTATAATTTTAAGTAATTGCGATTATTATTCCCCGCCAAAGTCTGTTAAATGGAATACAAAATGGTTTGGTAATTACAGCGGGTGTTTTAGTACATAGGTTAGTGGTCCGACACTAAAATAGGTCAAAGTCTTCAGCAACACATAGCAGACACTTGAGTCTTGGTCTTAGGATACGGACATGATGATGTGTTGAAGTAAAAACTGGGTCCAAATTTAACCCAAGACTCTCAGTTCAATCAACCCAGCTTTTAATGTTTCTTTGTAATGATCTTCACCTACTTTTTGTGTGTTTCCCCTGCGAGTCTAAACAAGCTGGCCATCATTAGCCATTGAAACTAGACCTGAAGTTCACCGAGGCTGTACAGTTCTTCCAAGGGCATGACTCAGGAAAGTATAGGTCAATGACAATCTTACAATAAAGAAAACTGTACGGTTTCAAAACTATACAGCACTAAATGTAATTTTGTCTATTGAATGAAAACAATACAGAATGAACAATATCGTATATTAGTAAGTAATTTCCATCGACTCTTACTAGCTGTCATCTGCGGTGACAAAACACGACGGCGAAAATGTGATGCCATTTAAAGTTTTTAACCCATTCCTGTCTAATTTACGTATGACCTTTAAAATGATAAGATTAGCGTTAGGGTAACAGCAATGTACTTCTAGAACAAGACACAACTGGGCGCAATGTGCTACGGAGTTCGTCCGGAAAGTTTTTGAAGCGATTCGATGCTGTGAGTTGAAACGTTGAATCACCTCATGGAAGGCGCCACTGGGTAAGGGTAACAGGGTAACGGTAACAGGGTAACCGCAACAGGGGCGGAAAAGCCAGGTACCCGAGGGCTATTTTTAGAATGTATCAAATGTTTTATCTAAGATCTTTGATTTCTTCTACTCACTCTACAGCAGTACAATGGTGATCTTGAGATCAATGCTTAAGGACGAATAGGTGCTCCGCGAACTGCTGCAATAGTTAACTAGTAGGCCACCACGTGAATTGATCTCTCTAAAAAAAGTGTTCCGCTAAATACTTAGAATGTGTGAAGTGTTCCGCTAAATACTCAGAATGTGTGAAGTGTTCCGTTAAGGACAAAGTTTGTGAAACCCTGCATTAGACAAAAGTTGAAAATTTGCCAATTTTAAACTTTCCGAATATTTGTTTCCAAATTGTAAGGACTATTTTTTGATGTGAGATAACATTAAGATATGGTTCAGGCCAAAGGTCTGGTCAATATTTGACCGACTTATCGGACACTGTCATCTTCAATTAGAGCGAACAGAAAGAAGGATTAATGGAGGGCCGGTGAGTAAATATGAAGTCCACTGTGGGTGCAAAAATATCAGACGTACTAGAAGTTGAGTTTGAGAAGTCCTGGACTAGACAAAGATGACAACAGCTCTGTAGCCAACCAATCAGAAGCAATACATTGCAAATGTTTCTTTAGTACTACAATGAGGGGAAGCAAACGCGAAGAGTTTGAGTTTAAATTCCATTGGAGACTGTGATCGGAATTTTCCACGCCGGTATCTTATCTTATTCTTATAAAATACAGACGTTACTTCAAAAAAGAAGATGATTAAGTCCTACGCGTTATGCATCTAGTCATGCCAAGTTATTGGTTTTCCTGACTGCCCCAGGCAAGCCATTCCATGCTCTAATAGCACTAGGGAGGAAGGAGTATTTGTACAAATTTGTCCTAAAATTAGTGATTTTATAAAAAATGTTACTCTAGTCAAATGTGAATATTCGTTTGTTATGAATCTCACTGCTCTATTTTGTGTTTGTTCCAGTTTCTTAATGTTTTCTTGAGTTGAGGGGTCCCTAACTGAGGATTCTAAATACGCTTGGTCGTTGTATCGGCCACACAACTTCCCAGCCAAACGTTATGAGCAGCCCAAAGGCTTTGTCGGCATCCAGCCCATTAGAAAAAGAAACAAATATTTTGCTACCCTTACCACTAACTCGTTGTGCTGGCCACATGACATCCTCGTTAACCGTACGCCACAGAAATAGATGACCTTTACATCATCTGCCCTATAGATCGCAAGGTCTGAAAGGGAACTTTACCACTAACTGAGTTGAACTTTCTAAATTCCCTCACAGTTAAGAAATAACATTCAGTTCACATTGTGTTTGCAGCGTACAATCATTAGGAGATTAAACATGATTTTTAATTATCCTTAACATAACCATTTCCATATCCCCCATAATTCCACACACCATTGCGTGTCAAATACAACTTTATTAGACACCTAGTAGAAGTAGATAGTGTAAGATAGTGTAGAGTTTGTTCAAGCTGTTTGAATCATCAGCTCAAAGTCGTTGGAAGCAGCAACAAGTAAACATAATGAAGAATCTCTTCAGACAGTCGTTAAAAATAAATTGGCTTTGAGATTTTTAAAGTCAAAATAGGGAAAAGAACATTTCAGTCTTTAAGTTTACTTTATTTTTATAAGCTTTGAACAGACTTTATCATTTCCCCTGAAAGTGTTTTCTCAATATCTTCAAAGTGTTTCAAAAATGTCTTAAAATGTCTTGAAAGTTTGTTGGGAATGTTGAAAGTGTCTTGAAAAAGTGTAACAATTATTTGCAAATTTCTTGAAAGTGCTTTGAAAATGTCTTAAAAATATCAAGTTTTAGGAAAAGGTCATCAAGTATCTTTTTTTCACCAAAAAACTAAAATGCCTATGACATTTGACACAGTTTCAAACCATTAAAATGAAAAAAAAAATGTCTTCTCTCCCTTTGACTAGACATTCTGAATGATTGAATTACACAATCTACTTGGATACGTTATTGAACATGTTTGTTTGATCTCACTTTCTCAGCAACCCCCCCCCCCTTGAACGGCACATAACATTTGCTATGTAGATGTAGATAAATTAATGTGGATTGATAACATTTCCTCCGAATTGAATTAATAAAATAAAATAAAAAAAGGCTTTCCAGTATGGGTATTCATTTTTTAATATAAAAAAATATGGCTGGCGACGTTCACAAAAAGACTTTCTATCTTTGTATCTGCACAGAGAGTTACAACGGACTTTCTATCTTTGTATCTGCACAGAGAGTTACAACGGACTTTCTATCTTTGTATCTGCACAGAGAGTTACAACGGACTTTCTATCTTTGTATCTGCACAGAGAATTACAACGGACTTTCTATCTTTGTATCTGCACAGAGAATTACAACGGACTTTCTATCTTTGTATCTGCACAGAGAGTTACAACGGACTTTCTATCTTTGTATCTGCACAGAGAGTTACAACGGACTTTCTATCTTTGTATCTGCACAGAGAATTACAACGGACTTTCTATCTTTGTATCTGCACAGAGAGTTACAACGGACTTTCTATCTTTGTATCTGCACAGAGAATTACAACGGACTTTCTATCTTTGTATCTGCACAGAGAATTACAACGGACTTTCTATCTTTGTATCTGCACAGAGAGTTACAACGGACTTTCTATCTTTGTATCTGCACAGAGAATTACAACGGACTTTCTATCTTTGTATCTGCACAGAGAATTACAACGGACTTTCTATCTTTGTATCTGCACAGAGAATTACAACGGACTTTCTATCTTTGTATCTGCACAGAAAATTACAACGGACTTTCTATCTTTGTATCTGAACAGATAATTACAACGGACTTTCTATCTTTGTATCTGAACAGAGAATTACAACGGACTTTCTATCTTTGTATCTGCAGAGAGTTACAACGGACTTTCTATCTTTGTATCTGAACAGAGAATTACAACGGACTTTCTATCTTTGTATCTGCACAGAGAGTTACAACGGACTTTCTATCTTTGTATCTGAACAGAGTTACAACGGACTTTCTATCTTTGTATCTAAACAGAGAGTTACAACGGACTTTCTATCTTTGTATCTGCACAGAGAGTTACAACGGACTTTCTATCTTTGTATCTGAACAGAGTTACAACGGACTTTCTATCTTTGTATCTAAACAGAGAGTTACAACGGACTTTCTATCTTTGTATTAGTAATATCATATTTTGAATATACAGCGGTCTGCTTATTGAAATGTCTATATGAACTTGCATTCTCAACATTTTTATTTTTGGTTTAGAAAAACGTAACAACATAAAGTTATCACAAAAGAAATACTTGAAGATTTTTCTGAGCATTTCTTCACAAAAACTAAGAGAAAAAAAAAGGGGGGGGGGGAGAGATAGAGAGAAAATAAAAGAAAACGAAAAGAGGAAATAAAAAAAAGAAGGAGGTTAAGAAAGAATGATTCTGAAAACAGAAAAATGATGGGTGCTTATATACTCAAAGAAAAGTTAATGAGGAAACTCAAAGGAGTTAGAGAAAGAGATAGATAGATAGATAGATAGATAGATAGATAGATAGATAGATAGATAGATAGATAGATATGCTTGACTTGTAGCGTAGCTAGAGTTGGGGGACGGGAGTCCTAATTGGAAAATACCCCACCCCCACCCCCGGACCCCACTTGAGTGAAGGTCCCCCAAACCTGTATCCAAATTTTTTTTTAATTAACTATTAAGCCGATGCCATGTTATCTTGCTATTCATGTTGTTATGTAGTGTAGTGACCATATTACATGTATTCCATACATTAGACTTATATATTTATTAAGTGTATTATTATTTGATTTGACATTCCTACCATCCCACCCAACACCAGTAAGCTGTAACTTTTAATATAACAAGGTTACAAACAGGGGCGTAACTAGGGATTTGGGGGCCCGGGGGGATTGACCTCTTTGGGGGCCCTTTGCATTTTGACATTCGACATATGACATGAGATAATGTACGCAAAAATATATAAGCCCCAAATCAAATTGGTTCAGTATATCAGTAAACTTAACAAAAAGTAATCATCAAGACTCTTTTAATGAATAATACCGTTGTTTATTAGTTAAATAATGCACAAGTGACAAATCTAAATTGATATCGCTTCACGCCGTGCATTCTGTGCAGCAAAGACATCTATAACATCAACTACATCGATACTTTCTAGTATTTGCGACTTCACTGACATTAAAACCATGATAAGCCTTTCTTGCGTCATTGTGCTCCTGAGATACTTTTTGATGAGCTTGAGCTTTGAGAATGATCTCTCACATGACTTAATGGAAGTGGCCTGAGTTAGCGGTATTCGGAGGAGGTTGCAAAGTCTGAGCACACGTAATTCCCATATGAAGCCTGTTTCCTCAATATGTCTATTGGTGATTGTATTACTGTTTGTTGATGAAAAGTGCTCGTGCATCAATGACATCATTGAAAAAGCGATTTTCCATTTATTTCATCATACAAACAGGAAAAGTAGCACAGTTTGTCACAAGCGTGTCTTCTAACAGGTGTCTTGGTTCAAGAAGAAACCCAAAGGTATCCATTTTCTTTCCAGCCTTTGGAATCTGCCCTTCATCTCCATATGAAATCTGTCCAGCACTTCTGTCGCAACACGTTTGAATTGCAGTTCTTTTGACAGTCCTACATTAGAACTCAACTTCCCATCAAGTATTTTCTTTCTTCTGGTTGTTTTGATTACAGGGAATCCATTGTATTCACTACCTTCTTTTGCTTTTTCGATGGATTGGGTTTTTGTCAGTTTCTCATCATTTTGCAGAAAGTATGAAAGGGTACTAATTTCTTCAGCAGATTCCCGTATATGCAGTCCAGACTTTTGTAGTTTCTTCCGAACTATATTAATTGGGCACAGGAGCTTTGACCAGAATTCAAGATAGGCAAAAAATTCGTAATTTTCCACTGCATGAAGAAGATTCTGTGCTAATATTATATGGCATAACGTCATTGTTGGTTGTTTATGTTTTGTGCAAAAGCAAAAGGATTCAAAGTATACAAAAGTGGGAAAGA
Source organism: Biomphalaria glabrata (assembly GCF_947242115.1). Lineage (NCBI taxonomy): Eukaryota > Metazoa > Mollusca > Gastropoda > Planorbidae > Biomphalaria > Biomphalaria glabrata. Next base: position 13,885,852 of record NC_074716.1, read on the forward strand.
TCCATATCTCGTTATGCTCGAGTATAGAAATACTCCGATAAGTGGACTGCCGTATTCACCATCACAACTGCTGACGAGTAGAAGACTCAGGGAATCATTCCAACTGATCACAAACTATTGAAACCATTGGTAGCTGAAAATGCAGAGACATTACTCAACGAACGACAGATGAAAAGCTAAGTGAAATACGATGCAAAAGCAAGACTACCTAAAGATTATTCTGTCGGAGAGTTCGTCTAGGTCAAACATGGCAGAAAGCAGTTGTCATAAAAAAAATTCAGCACCCAGATCTTACATCATAAAGACAAACAATGGAATAACATACAGAAGAAATCAACGCTTTTTAAATAAGAGTTTCGATGAAGACATCTCTGGGTACTATGATACCGATGAAGACAATGAACTGCAAACTGTTGCTACAAACGAAACAGACAGTTATAGACCAACGTCTAGAGAACTTGTTCAGTCAAGACAACCAGAAGTGGACGAATTGTTAAAGTTCGCAGTGGACGCTTTCATAGGCCCCGCGCTAATTCCAAGTGTACATTATTAAATTAAACAATTATAACGTATATAAAATAACAGGGTTTTCGCGAACTCCTGATTTTTCAGAGCCTCCAGGAAATCTCACGAAAAGGCAAAATATACGATAAAGTCCTGAACTTTTTTTGAATTTATTCAAATCTCCTAAAGAATAGACTAAATTGACGTTTTGGGGTGCCAATAAATAAAAGGTGGCATTGCGAGCTTTCATTTGATAAAAATTTATTGTAAAGACGAAAGTAGGTCTATTTTCTAATTCAAAAAATAATAATTTTGACATTATGCTTATCCCTACCCAGACTAGGCCCCGCGCGATCTGTTTCGCATAGGGCCCCGCAAATGCTAGGGCCGGCCCTGCTAGTAGATATCACTATTAAAAACTTTAAAAGGAAGGGTGTGATAATAACTTCAATAGGAAGGATGTATTAATATTATATGATATTACGTCATTATGTTTTGTTTATGTTTTGTGCGAAAGCAAAAGGATTAGATCATTAGATGTAAATAAAAAGAGAGAGTTTCCATTGGATTGAGGAAAGATGAATAAAGGGGTAATAACTCGAGTGTGAAGTTAAATTCTGAAATTATAGACGCCAAACCCGAATAATGGACAATTTTAGCATTGTTAAGAATAACTTTTAGTTATACTCGATTCTGTAAATTTTGCTTCAAGGTTAATTAGTGTAGCCATATAATACTCGCCATTTAGATTTATTATTAGTAAAGGTAACAAGATACCTGGAATTCGCTGTATATCATGCAGTTTTATTCGTGGCAACAACGTTTAAAATATAACAGTAATACGACCTCTTAAAAACTGATCTCTGCGGCAAAAATATTTTAAAAATATCTAGGTTTAGTCTTTGTGATAAATTTAATCCATAAATGTTGATTAAAAAAAGACACCCGTTGACACTATTTGTCAATCAAATATATTAATTTATGTATTTACAAATAAATTTCGGACACCCATTTGGGGGCACCCCCTAGGTGGGGGCCCGGGGGGATTTTAAAATTCTCCCCCCCATCCCCCCCCTTAGTTACGCCACTGGTTACAAACACAGTTTGTGTGGAAACACAAGCAGTAAGTCCATCCCCGAAGTGGTCCGCCTTGAGTCTTCACCAGGATTCGAACACGGGACTTCCGGTTCCAAGTGCTTTACCCCTCAGCCACAGCATCTCCATATATTTATTTAGCGTACACTTATATTTTTTAAAATAATAATTATTAACCTTATCCATACATTCAAAATTAATAACATGTTACAATGTAATAAAGAGAAACTAAAAAATGATTTATTCTTCTTACACAAAATTAGATAAATTGACAACAAGAAAAAAAAAAATTGACCTAGATCTAGATTACTTTAGGTAGTGAGCTAGCTACCTTTGTGTACAAATGACAACAAGACTTTCCCCTCGCAAATAAAAATGAATATCTCCATTGTTATTTGTCATACAAACTAGACCTAGATGATCCTAGATATAGCTAGATCTAGACCTAGTTGTAGTTCTAAATATAGATTCAAGATCTAAGTATAGGTCTAGATCAAGAATTAGATGGCTGCCTGGTCGTGCGGTTTGCACGCTGGACTGTCGTTTGGATTTATCGATGGTCCCGGGTTCAAACACTACCCGCTCCCGTCCCATCCCCCGTCGTCCTGTGGGAGGTTTGGACTAGGAAGTTAACTATCCTCTACTCTGAAGGAACATCCGAAACATGTAAAACATTTTACAAACAACATTTTACATCTAAGTCTAGATCTAGATCTGAAATAGATATAGAATCTTGATATAGAATCTACTAGTCTATATCTTGACTAGAACTCGTATGACTTTACACGTTTATCTTACAATTACTAGACCTAGGTCAATGTTATGATCATGAATAGAAGGCCTTTTGTTGCCGGGTAATGGTGTACTATGCTGTTCGTATTCGATTCATTTCTTAATGTGATACTACTGTTTACATAATAAATAAATCTGCACCCCTAAGCTGTCAGAAGATATGTTATTGCCTTAATAATTAAAATTGTGTTCGAATTATTAAACATTTATAATATATATATATATATATATTATAATTATATCTAGATCTGGGCTCTGTTTAGTCTTATATAGTCAAGTGTAGACCCCTATAATGTGGATATCTCAAAACTGCGCGCAAAAAAAGTAGTTTGTTATTTTTTACACTTATAACTTAAACGAATTTCGTATTAAAATTCTTTTTTAAAAACAACATTTGAATCAGTATTCTATTCAATGAGTTAGTTAATAAATAGAAAGTATATTTATTTTATAATGATCTATTGATACTTTTTCCGTTGTGACCTTAGATACATTTTTTTTGTACCAATGCGCGAATCTATGAATGAAGCTTGATTTATTAATGAAGAAGTCTGTGACCTTTTTAAAAAACTTACGTCTCCTGAAGTTTTTCATTGAAAAGTGATGTAATGTTTTTGAAAAATCTGCTTGCATAGATAATTTTAAAAATTAGAGGGTTCAGTTTCGGAAAAGAAAAAAAGTATCATGATGTGCGATTTTCTTTTTTTCTTGTAGTTTCTGAGATCTAAATGGAGCGGACGGACAGACGGACGGACGGACAGACAGGTCAGACTAAACTAATAGCGTCTCTTTCCCTTTCGGGGGCCGCTAAAAATATGATCGCAGTACTGTTATATTGCCAGTATTGCACCAATCGACTTAAATGACATGTGAAGGGCTAATAGATCAAGCGTATAAAGTCCAATTTCAAAAGTTGCAGCAAGACTAAAACAATCACAACAACGTAAGGACCAAAACAAAAGATACGAGATGGAGATCCTCTCACCGCCGATAGTCTAAAACAACAATAACAACAACAACAACAACAAAGACGTACAGAGTAGAGATGGGAAACGAACCGAACCCGAACCGAACGAACCGAACTCGAACCTCACTTATGACCGAACCGAACCGAACCCGAACTTTGAAACTGCTTGGTACGAACCGAACCGAACGAACCCTCCTTATCTTAACCGAACTAATTTTGCAATTTGTACATCCTTTTTTTTTTATTTTTGGTTTAAAAAAAAAATAAAAAATACTTATATATTTTATTTAAATTCTAATGATCCCATTATACTTTGAAAACTTGGTAGAGAAGGGGGGGGGGGTATTTTGAAAACTTGAAAAAGAAAAAAATAGCGGCGCGCTGTGATTCCCATGGGTTTTTCCGTATGTGCCGACTCCCCCCTGGCCTTGAATTTTCGCGGGCTGTTTGCAATATTGGTTTTGAGTTGAATAGGCGCCCTCTAATTAGATCTAGATCTAGACTCTTGTTCCTAGTAAGTAGAAAGTCAACATTAAAATATTGTCACTTTTTTTTGAGATGGCTGTTAGTTGAGAGTAGAATATTTTTTGCTGATTATAGAGTGTAGATATAAATCTACAATAAGTTCATTTGTGTTCTAGTTTAAAATAAATTTTAATTATCTTCTATTAAGTGAATTATTTTTAGAAAATTGTGAAGTATTCCATGTTGGAATATTATCAGTGGCATAGCAAGGGTGGGGGAGGAGGGGGAGAAATGGAAAATCTCCCCGGGCCCCCACTTGAGGGAGGCCCCAAATTAGTGTTTTTTACAATATTCAATATTACGCAAAATGCAGGGGCCCCCAAAGAGGTCCAGCCCCTCCCGGGCCCCCAAATGATGAAAAATTCTTAGCCACGCCCCTGAATATTTTTACTATTATTTTGTTTTGCATTATTGATCATCAATATTTTTAATGTAGCGTTTCTCAAACTTTGGGTCCTCTCCCGTGGGTGGGGATGGCGAGTACCTTGAATTGGGGGTTGGGGAGACGCAACTTCCTGACAAAAAGGGGTGTCATAGAGTGTGTGTGTGTGGTGTCTGGTGGTGATAAGAAGAGGTTAATCGACTGATTTGTGTTTATGCATTGAGTATGATGAAATTAGCGTAATGCAAATGTGAAACGGCAGACAATCTTGAGACCTAGATTTCGTTTAAATATCAGTATATTTCATTAATATTACATCTCTATCAAAAGTTAAATATGTGAATATTGTAATAACAGTTAGGCTATATTGAAACGTTCACATAAGAACTTTATTTTAAAGTTTATTAAGTTTATATGTTATTATAAGGCTTGTCTTCGAGTCCGAAGATTAGTGAGGAATGTTTTTCCCATGGCTGCGCAGTCCCAGATGTCACCTACATATTTTGCCACATCCAGGGCAAGCATAACCACTGTTTGCAGGTGGTCCATTTAGTTTTACTTTTCGCGTCTGCGTTTGTTCTCGGCAGCGGATTTTCTTTTGGGCTCAAATGTGTATACCGCGGCCTTCGGGAGTGAACTCCAACTGACTCGTTCTGAGGCCGCATGTAACCAGGTGCTCTCTTCTATGTCAGCCAAGGAAAGTTGACTCCTAAGCTGGTCTTTGAAGCGTTTCCGTGTGGCGCCTCTGTTATGGCGGCCACCTTTTAGCTCACAAAAAAAAAAAAGACTGTCTTTGGCATACGTTTGTCTCCCATACGGGATACGTGCCCTGCCCAGCGTAACTGACGGACCATAAGAAGTCCCTCTATACTCTATACTATCCTTACCGGTAAAAATATAAAACGCCTTTATTGGTTCAATTGTACTAGCTGTTTGTAAGCGACAAACCAACGACCAACTAACAAGGAGAGGGGGCGTCGAAAAAAAGTTTTATTTTCAGTTTAACTTATCTGAATATTAGTATAATTACATGTTTAAAAATTAAAATATATTAGATGTCATTTTATCTTCTAATAAGACCTTGTCAACTGTAGACTGCTTTTTGCGAGGCGCGTATGCACAATATGGGTCAAAACGTTTTGAAGAAAACATTTTAAAACATCTCCGCCATTGAGATTCTTCTGTATTTTTTGTCTCAGAATAGTCGAATTTCTTCCGTATATTGCAATTTATTATAGTGACGACTTATGTGTGAAAAAAAAATCCTCGATAGAGACGTCTTTACACGAAGAATATTTGTTTTTTTATTATGATGAATAGTGCGTTCTGAAAGAAAGCACATCGATATTAGCCTTTTAAAAAAATATCTCTTCTTACTAAGAGAAAAAGGTTAGAATACGCTTAGCGCCGAGTCATGCCCAGAATTAAACCACTTGCCGACTTGAGCAAAAACCTGCCGTATCTTTAATTCTATCTCCATTAAGAATTTTTTACATTGCTTAAAATGTATGTAGGCAACATTATTTTGGAAAAAGTATTGCCCATAGGCCTATTATATGTTGCAAAGTATTTGTTTTATGTAAAAATTAAACTTATAGTGTTTTATCTGATAAATTGTATTAGACCTTATAACTGAATTTTGCTATTACATAATTTCATAACATCGAACCGAGCCGAACCCGAACTTTAGACCTGACCGAACCGAACCGAACCCGAACTATACTAGTCATCGAACCGAACCGAACTCGAACTTAAATCTGACCGAACCGAACCGAACCCGAACTTTAAAAGTTGGGTTCGATTCCCATCTCTAGTACAGAGTTGTTTACAAACAAGAGGACACAACTTTGTTTATTTTGTCTGTGCTCTCAGGAACACTGCAGACGAGATCAAAGACAGTAGCAAGCAGCCGATCACGTGTTCACAGCACATCCAATTAGATTTAGAGAGCTAGAGAAAAATAAAAAAAAAGCGGTCTACAGAACAACAGCGAAACAAAATAAAATATAACTAAACAACCAAAGGGTGCAGACCGGAGAAAAACGCCCTAAAAAAAGTGGTTCAGATTTATAAGTTAAGTTTTCTTATATTCTCATAAGTAAGAAGGGAAACAACTCGTAAAAATAATTATAAGACTTACAAATAATTATAATACTTCTGTTTTGATAATTGGACCGGGTGTTTATATATATCCTATATTAGAGGCACACATGGAGGTCATGTGAAGGTCAAAATGGAGTCAAAGGTCATTGCAGAGGTTAAAGCAGAAGTCCATGTAGAGGTCATGGTAAAGTAAGTAAATTAGAAACCATTGGAAACACTTCTACATCTCTATGCAGTTAAGGAACTCTCCGGTGCTGAAACACGGTGTGTGCCTTTAGCCATTTCTTAACGAAGGAAAGCTACTGAGTTAAATACTTGATCTAGAAACATTAGTGCAGATATGTCAAACCAGTGTTTGACATTATATGGTTTTCCTATTTCTCCCCCCCCCACTCATCTATTTTTCAATCTCTTACGTTAACCCTATGTTCCACGACGTCGCTCCCACATTTTTACAAAGCTGGGATTGGCTGGGATTAACTAAAGTATAAATATCTGTAACAGTGACTCTGAGAGCTGAATTATGTCCATCTAGGTCAGTGATACACAAACATGGGCCGTATTCTGCCTGTGATGAAGTGCTTTACAGCCCTTCTTAACGTCTGCCCACACTGCACAATAACGCCACAGAGAATCGTTCCGAAGGATTCCGCGATGCACTGCTGACCGTGAGTTGAACATTTTTATAGTTCCTTGGCCAGTGTGGAGAGTATAGAAGAACTAATGAATATTCGACAGCTGCGCTGGGTTGGACACTTATCCCTCAATGGAGACAACAGCATGCCTAAGGCGGTCTTCTCTGGCGTGCTTATTTGAGGATGGAGTAACAGAGGTGCCTCCCGTAAGCGCTATAAAGATCCACTCAGACGCAATTTCACCCTCAGTGGCATAGAGGAAAGTAGCTGGCACATGGGCTGAGGGACACACATTTGAGACTCAAAGGAAAGCCGTTATAGAAGACAGGCGCAGGAGACGGAAAGAAAACTTAAGACTGCTAGCGAACAACGGCTTTGTCTACACGAAATGCGGGAAAATATGCAGGTCGCAACTGTGAAACACAGCGCCCAAACACTGCACTCATCTTTAATCTTCGGAATCGAACGCATCGCCATTAATAATGACGACAAAGGCTTGCCACCACTGACCAAGACAAATCAACTAAGTGATTATCTCCACTTATCTCCTCTTCATTCTTAGGTCTGTCCCTTTGCTCTCTCACTGTTCCCCTTTACATGACTGCACCACTGTGTACAACGAACTCATTGACGTGTACTTTAAAGTGTTCTCTCTAATGGTTTTGTTCACACTATTTCTTCCTATCATTTTCAAGTGCTTGTGCAGTGCTGTATAACATCTAGATCTGTTCTTTCCTGTTATATACAACAAAATGTAAAGAGAAACAACGCAGACAATCGCCACCGTTGGCCAGATGAGGTCATAGGGAACCAGACTTCACAGGTGAAGAAGTTTAAGGATTAGTTCTAGATATAAACACATCTGTCAGCACCCAAGGTTAATTCGCTACCTTGAACAGGAACGATTGCCAGAGGGGACACCGAGAAGAGGCATGAGCTGTAGCATAGTTTACTCCCCGTGTTCAATAATGTTCTCCACCTCTGACCGCCCTGCTCTAAACACAAGAACTCTTCAGCTGCTACCTTTGTCCCATTTCACCAGAAAGATGTAGCCATCTGGTTTGGATATCTGGGTCAGAGTTCCCATCAGACGATCTCACTTTTAGACTTAAATTTTAAAAGCTAGACTGCAGAATCTACGGCAAGCCCCTTCAACTAATCTCATTATCAACTCCTATAAACAAATAAAAATTTGATGTCCGACCCGGAAGTCACGACCCCATTTCACTGTGGACAACTTTCTTCCTACATGAAGGAAGTTATACAAATTTATCTTTGTTTCATTAAGCAAATCTTTTTATATTTCTTTGGGGTGCCCGGAGCAAAGTTTTTGAAGCTACCAGGCAAAGAAAAGCATCAAACATCTTTTATTTCATGTGAGAGAAACATCGTGAGTAAGTGAAGTCTAATGGTTCATAGACAAAGGAAGGGCTTGTCAGAATCAAACGATTGGGATGACTTTGAAATAGCAGCATCTTTACGAACAGACTTCAACAAAACGTTTTAATGTGGACATAACCAAAATTTATCACCAAAATTGCATTACTATAAGAACAAAAAAAAAAAAGAAAAAGAAAACCATGAAACAAAAGTTTTTATAAATTTAGGAGAAAAAAACAACAGGATAATGATTTGAACTAATGAAGAGCTAACAGAATATTTTTGTTAAATTCAGGCGTTGACTCACATAAACGTCTGCAAGCTAGACTGTTGTCTAGATGGTCCCCGGTTCGAACCTAACCTGCCACCATCCCTTGCCGTCCTATGGGAGTATTGAACTAGGAATGTAATCATTTTCAATTATGAAAGAACATTCAAAACATGCCCAACAAAAACAACATGGGTTGATAATGAAACTTAAAAAAAACTGTCTTAAGTGTCAGAGTTTTTATTGTATGACTTACATTATTAGCTTACGAGTAGTATATCAGCGTGCTTGTAAAATATAGCCGCGATAGAAAAAAAGGTTTATAAATTATCTGCAAGGCTCAGTACTTTGCGTTGGACAGACTTCATTTTCTGAAATGATTTTATCAACTCAATTCTTTCAGTATCGTTCAAGGCAATACCGTTCATCTGCAAGTCTTTCTTACATGTTGCACAGTTATAAAGAAAAAGTAAAGTAAAGCTCTCTTTCAGACCTTGTGATCTATATGGCAGTTGTTGTAAAGGTCATCTGTTTCTTTGGCCAACGGTTAACGAGGGTCTTATGTGGCCAGCACAACGACCAACCGCCTTTACTTTTCCCCAACTAATGTCAGGTACACATTGGAGTTGTGTGGATTATTGGTGTCCGAAAAATCCCCAAATTCTAAATCCCAGTTTTCATCGGGATTCGAACCCGGGACTCCGATTCGGAAGCCAATCATTTATCGCTCGGACACCGCGCCTCATAATCGTTATAAGCTGTTATATATTATTAAACTGTTACATCATATAGATCTAAGTTGTTTAGAATTTTTTAGCCTTACTTTTGAACTTCCGGTCGTGTGCAAATGATTGTCATATTTTTTAAAATATATTTCCCACCTATTGAACCTAGATTTATTTTTTTTGTTTAATTTAATAAGTTAAAAAAAAAACCCACAAAAGATTCAACATTCGTGCTGGACATTCCATAGAACAAGCAGACGACATCTTCAATTCATGTTAGCCACACACATTAAAATCAACGGAAACAAAATGGATCGTATTTTTAATTCTCAGACGTTGAAAATCTCTGTCAGCGAGAGCAGCCGACAGGATACAACGTTAACAGGTTCAAAGAGATTCCCGCCAGAATTTCTTACGTCTGCCTAAATGTCTAAATGTTTGTTTGATTTATTTACATTTTCTGTACAGCTACGGTGGTAGATTTCAAACCGTTTTTTTTTCTTCAAAGTAAATACTTTTTGCATTAATTTCCTTTTTTTACAATTAATAAAAGTTCAATCTAGTTCAAAACAATTTTTTTTTCTCTAAAACGAAGAATTTTTTTTTTTAATTTAAAAAGATGAAGACATTTCTCTTTTTTACTTTGTGCAGTTTGTAATGCAACGTAATTCTAACATCTTGTTTTCAATACCTTCTTGTGTGTACCATACTACCATATAATGTTTTCTAAAGTTGAGCTTAATAGGTAAACCCAAATGTTATATATTTCTGGAGATAATCATACTTGGTATGAAGTAAACTGTTGAAACTGTAACTAAAGTCTGTGCAAAAGAAAGTTGTCTGTAACTCCGAGTTGACTGAACTAGTCTTTTACCCAACGATTTGGCTGACCTCCTTAGTGATTGGTCAAGTTGCGCATAAATGTCTACTACGTAATTATGGACCTTGCTACCTGGCAAGTGGACCGGAGTTCAAATCCCGACTCGAGTTTTGTTTGTTGAGCGTCTAAAAGCAGCGCGGTAACCTCCAAGACATCCCGCCCGCCACATTTCTACATTAGGGATTGGACCATAGAACACTAAGCATGAAAGACAAGCCATACCCAGATTATTGTTTAAAAAATATAACATTGTATATAGAGGAAGGTTATGAAGATAGAATGAGTACATCGAGATTTCTTCTGATCAAATTGTATAATTTCTATCTAGTCTTGATGTGCTGTATTCTCCGTTTGCATTCCTTTCCAAAGCTAGCTTACTCTACTTGATACCAGAGTGTTAATCTCTATTCTGGTCGATGTAGTCGTACTTCTGAGATGGTCTTTAAAATGTTTCCTCTTTACCTGTTTTTTTGTTTTGCTTCTTATGATAATTACTAATACTTTTGTAGTGCTTCTATAGAATGTGCGCTTTGATCTAATCTCCTAATGTTAACCAGTTAAGGTGAAGGGAAAGACCAGGTATCTGAGAGATGGCTTCCGAGCTGCCATAGGGCGCACAGCAAACACAACAAAAACTCAAGTCAACTCTCAAATTAACATTTTCAGTTCTACATAGCGATTCGAACTAACCCCCCTCCCTCCCTTGTTAGGTAACCAAGTTTCTTATGCTCCTCAGCAAGATATCTTTAATTTCGACCATAAAAAATGTATTATCAGGCATGCGAACATCTCCACACGGGATAGATGCCCACCCAGAGAGGCAGTTGTGAAACAAACATGGCTCTATAATGTCTCTATCGAATATACTGGCCACATTTGATTTCAGCAGGACCTCGTTAGCAGTTACGTAGTGCTACCACTTGGCGCCCACGCTGGAACGCATGCAAATATTTATCCTTCAATATGATTAGGTGTTAACATTCAGAGCGAAGCTTTTGTCTGTGGAAGTAATCTCCAGATAATGAGACGTGTCAAAGTAATCTTGTCAACAACTGGTAGAGATTAACACAAGGGCCATAACGCCCGCTGAAAAATAGCCATTTTTATGGTGTCAGCAAACCCATTCTTCTTGTATCAAGCAACAACATAGAAGAAGTCTTTGTCTGGTCTGTTCATTACATAAGTCTTTGTCTGATCTGTTAATTACATAAGTCTTTGTCTGGTCTGTTCATTACATAAGTCTTTGTCTGATCTGTTCATTACATAAGTCTTTGTCTGGTGATCTCATTACATAAGTCTTTGTCTGGTGAGTTCATTACATAAGTCTTTGTCTGGTCTGTTCATTATATAAGTCTTTGTCTGGTCTGTTCATTATATAAGTCTTTGGTGTTTTCATTACATAAGTCTTTGTCTGGTGAGTTTATTACATAAGTCTTTGTCTGGTGAGTTCATTACATAAGTCTTTGTCTGGTGAGTTCATTACATAAGTCTTTGTCTGGTGAGTTCATTACATAAGTCTTTGTCTGGTGAGTTCATTACATAAGTCTTTGTCTGGTCTGTTCATTATATAAGTCTTTGTTGTTTTCATTACATAAGTCTTTGTCTGGTCTGTTCATTATATAAGTCTTTGTTGTTTTCATTACATAAGTCTTTGTCTGGTGAGTTCATTACATAAGTCTTTGTCTGGTGCAAAAGAAAGTTCTTTGTCTGGTCTGTTCATTACATAAGTCTTTGTCTGCTGTGTTCATTACATAAGTTACATACATCTTTGTCTGGTATGTTCGTTACATAAATCATTGTGATTGTCAAACTGAAATGAATGGTGTAATCATTACACAAGATAAGTCTTTGTTTGCTGTTTTCATAACATAACAGTTTATGAAATAGAAATCTTTGTCTCGGCCATTACAAAGCTATATTTGTATGTAACTTCTGCGATACTGTAATTATTAATGCCAGAGTCATGATTTTCATTTTAACAAATAACTAAAATACGTCACGAATAATAATTGAACACGATTAGCAGTCGACACTTTTGTTTACAAGACTTATATCAACTCACTCTGTCAGTCTGTCTGTCAGTCTGTCTGTCTGTCTGTCTGTCTGTCAGTCTGTCTGTCTGTCTGTCTGTCTGTCTGTCAGTCTGTCTGTCTGTCTGTCAGTCTGTCTGTCTGTCTGTCTGTCAGTCTGTCTGTCTGTCTGTCTGTCTGTCTGTCTGTCTGTCTGTCAGTCTGTCTGTCTGTCTGTCTGTCTGTCTGTCTGTCAGTCTGTCTGTCTGTCTGTCTGTCAGTCTGTCAGTCTGTCTGTCTGTCTGTCAGTCTGTCTGTCTGTCTGTCTGTCAGTCTGTCTGTCTGTCTGTCAGTCTGTCTGTCTGTCTGTCTGTCAGTCTGTCAGTCTGTCTGTCTGTCTGTCTGTCTGTCTGTCTGTCAGTCTGTCAGTCTGTCTGTCTGTCTGTCAGTCTGTCTGTCTGTCTGTCTGTCTGTCTGTCTGTCAGTCTGTCAGTCTGTCAGTCTGTCTGTCTGTCTGTCTGTCTGTCTGTCTGTCAGTCTGTCTGTCTGTCTGTCAGTCTGTCTGTCTGTCAGTCTGTCAGTCTGTCAGTCTGTCTGTCTGTCTGTCTGTCTGTCTGTCTGATTGTCTGGTAAATTATTTGTACTCGCTATTTCTCCCACACCCAAATTTTGCAAAATTATTTCTTTTACCTGACAACACAAGAATCCATTTAAAACAATAACCAATAAGTTAATTATTTTGTTTGGTATTTCGAACAAGGGAAAGAAATTGTACTTGACTGAAGTGGTGGTATAAGCTAAATTAGTCCCCCTTATAGGTCGCCGCTTCAAAGTAAGTTTTTAACAAATAATAGATAACTATACACTCTTCTATTTTCATTGGCGTTTTGCTAGCAGGGTGATTAGTATGTCGGCTTGAGGAGGCTTGTGCCATCAGTTCGAATTCAGATTGTTCCTTTTTTTAAATAAATGCTTTTAAAAAGCGAGTACGGTTAAAAAAAATCACCTCCCTCCCCCCAAAATTTGCACAACTGGTCCTGATAAGTGATAGGGTCATAGCGTATTGAGAAAGCTAAAAGCATGGAATAACACTAAACACAAAAAATTGGTATTAAATAAGGAAGAAGAAGACAGTTCAGTACAAAATGTTTCAATGTCATCCATGTTTGAATTTGGACGCAATTAAATAACACACATCTAACTAAACCTACAACACTTGCATGACATGACCCAGAACACATTTACTCAGCTACACATGTGTAGGCCTATACAATGTGCATGACATGACCCAGAACATATTAGCTCAGCTACACATGTGTAAACCTATACAATGTGCATGGCATGACCCAGAACACATAAACTCAGCTACACATGTGTAGGCCTATACAATGTGCATGACATGACCCAGAACACATTAACTCAGCTACTCATACGTACGCCTATGCAATACATTCATTCTACAACACTGGACATAAAAACGTTTTTGTAGAAAAAAAAATTCGCCGGCCATAAAAACAACCCATCGGTCAGCATTTATTGACAAATGAATCCATGCAAAGGCTGCTAAGAATAACTCATGTCTGATAGCCTAAATAACACACACACAGAAACAACTCAGATAAGAACTGAACAAGACAATAAATGCATCTCGCATGTACAAATATATCTCTAAATTTATTAGATCTGTAGAACTCTATTATTTTTGTATGAGAGCCAATGAAATCCAATGTCCAAAACCCTCTGAAATCTGATTTAAAAAAAAATCGATTTTTTTTCCTTTACTAGATCTAGAATTACAGGCAATCAGAATGATCCACTGTCTACCAGACAATTTCATTATTCTCAAAATATAGGACATGTTTTTTTTTCATTCTTCCAATATCAAGTTGAATGTTGCCATGACAACGAGGCATAAAAACCCTCGTGACTTACAATGACACTTTGTTCTCATTTTGTGTTTCACTTTGTTTTCATACAACTTTTTATTTTTTCGAAATTATTGGGATTGTTTCGCTAATCATTGGAGCAAGTCGATAATTTCTACGTCGTAGACAAATGTCTTCTGTTTTTGTTAATTAATATCCAATGCTAATGTGTAGACTACAGGCAAGTTTATTATGTAGCTATTGTGTAAGAAACATAAAATAGAAATATTTGTATAAAGCTTATATCAACTCACTTTGTCTGTCTGTTCCATCTGGTCGACAGTGTCTTCACGTTATTTAACCTCCCACGCCATTACAAGGATCAAGTTGAAACTTTACACAAATATTTATTGTACAAAACAAAACATAAATGGATTTTAACAATTGAACAACTTAGTCAATCAGTAACTGTTAATTAATTATTTTGTTTGATACCAGCAATGGAAATTAATACTTCAGTATTAAGATATATGGCTAAATATGTGGGGGTTTGTCCCATTAGATAATTATACAATTGATTTCTTCCATACCCCTTTTCGGATCACGCCGAAAAAAAAATTTGCCCAACTGGTCCTGATAAGTGATAGGGTCATAGTGTATTGAGAAAGATAAAATTATGGAATAGCACTAAACAAAAACAATAGGTGTGTGTGTGGGGGGGGGTACCTAGCAAAATATGACTCAATTAAAACAATTAACCAATCAGTCAATTAATTATTGGAAATTAATTATTTATTTGATATCGTAAAAGGGAAATAAATAATACATTACTGATAGATATAATTGTAAATGTGAAGTTCTTCCTCTAAGATAATCTGTAAATATTTTGCTTGCTATTATATTTCCTGGCAGATGATCTGCTCTTAGTTTTGTGGGCTTCGTGACTGAGTAGCAGAACCCACATCTAGAATAAATAGTTCGAATCCTGATCTAGACACGGAAATGTGTATAACAAAATTGAAGTGAAATTCAATTGTTTGCTCAGCAAGGAAACCTTCTCCCAGGTACCCCCCCCCTCACATGTCTGTAAAAGAGATGAAACCAAAGCGGACCGAGCATCCTTTATGAATAGAAAAGACGCGCTTTACAAAAGTTGTTAGAAATCAACTTCAAAGCTGGCAATCAAGATACACCGCAATACATAAGGGTCTTGGTATGAAATAAAATTGTAGCAAATGTTTAGTAGAATGTAGCTTTGAACGATTCTTATTGACAGTGTTAGTATTAGGAAGGTAGAGCAGAGCCATTTAGAAGGCTTTCGGCATAAACATAGAGACCACAAATGTTAAAACGGATTCAATGTTACGCACGTAACAAAAGTTACAAGACAAATGACAAGACAAGTGACAAGACAAGTGACAAGACAAGTGACAAGAGTGACAAGTGGGAAGACAAGGGGTAAGAGTGATAAGTAACAACACTAAAAGTGACAAGACAAGTGACAAGAGTGACAAGTGGGAAGACAAGGGGTAAGAGTGATAAGTAACAACACTAAAAGTGACAAGACAAGTGACAAGAGTGACAAGTGGGAAGACAAGGGGTAAGAGTGATAAGTAACAACACTAAAAGTGACAAGACAAGTGACAAGAGTGACAAGTGGGAAGACAAGGGGTAAGAGTGATAAGTAACAACACTAAAAGTGACAAGACAAGTGACAAGAGTGACAAGTGGGAAGACAAGGGGTAAGAGTGATAAGTAACAACACTAAAAGTGACAAGACAAGTGACAAGAGTGACAAGTGGGAAGACAAGGGGTAAGAGTGATAAGTAACAACACTAAAAGTGACAAGACAAGTGACAAAACAAGTGACAAAACAAGTGACAAGACAAGTGACAAGACAAGTGACAAGACAAGTGACAAGACAAGTGACAAAACAAGTGACAAGACAAGTGACAAGACAAGTGACAAGACAAGTGACAAGACAAGTGACAAAACAAGTGACAAAACAAGTGACAAAACAAGAAATAAGACAAGTGACAAGACAAGTGACAAGAGTGACAAGTGGGAAGACAAGGGGTAAGAGTGATAAGTAACAACACTAAAAGTGACAAGACAAGTGACAAAACAAGTGACAAAACAAGTGACAAAACAAGAAATAAGACAAGTGACAAGACAAGTGACAAGACAAGTGACAAGACAAGTGACAAGACAAGTGACAAGACAAGTGACAAGACAAGTGACAAGACAAGTGACAAAACAAGTGACAAGACAAGTGACAAGACAAGTGACAAGACAAGTGACAAGACAAGTGACAAAACAAGTGACAATGTTATTCAATGTTCTTCCCATTATTTGACTATCTGACAGTACAAAACGTTTACAGTGTCAACATTTCGGTGGGGCCCAAAACACAGGCAGTCACTTACTAGACACGTAGACAGGTTCCTTGACTACTAGCCAGCCGTAGCCGTAGACAGTTTCTCCAGCAAAGTAGGTCGCCGCTGGATTGTTAAAAACTATCTGGAACTTCTCGATCTTCTCCATAGAGGCACATTTGTTCCTGGAACAGACAAGACAGGAGACGTGAGACATGAGACATGAGATGTGAGACATGAGATGTGAGACATGAGACGTGAGATGTGAGACATGAGATGTGAGACATGAGACGTGAGAAATGAGATGTGAGACATGAGACATGAGACATGAGATGTGAGACATGAGACATGAGACATGAGATGTGAGACATGAGACATGAGATGTGAGATGTGAGACATGAGACATGAGACATGAGATGTGAGACATGAGACATGAGACATGAGACATGAGATGTGAGACATGAGACATGAGATGTGAGACATGAGACATGAGATGTGAGACATGAGACATGAGATGTGAGACATGAGACATGAGATGTGAGACATGAGACATGAGATGTGAGACATGAGACATGAGACGTGAGACATGAGACATGAGACGTGAGACATGAGACGTGAGACATGAGATGTGAGACATGAGACATGAGATGTGAGACATGAGACATGAGATGTGAGACATGAGACATGAGACATGAGACGTGAGACATGAGATGTGAGACATGAGACATGAGACGTGAGATGTGAGACATGAGACATGAGATGTGAGACATGAGACATGAGATGTGAGACATGAGACATGAGATGTGAGACATGAGACATGAGACATGAGATGTGAGACATGAGACATGAGACATGAGACGTGAGATGTGAGACATGAGACATGAGATGTGAGACATGAGACATGAGATGTGAGACATGAGACATGAGATGTGAGACATGAGACATGAGACATGAGATGTGAGACATGAGACATGAGATGTGAGACGTGAGACATGAGACATGAGATGTGAGACATGAGATGTGAGACATGAGACATGAGACGTGAGATGTGAGACATGAGACATGAGATGTGAGACATGAGACGTGAGACATGAGATGTGAGACATGAGACGTGAGACATGAGATGTGAGACATGAGACGTGAGACATGAGATGTGAGACATGAGACGTGAGACATGAGATGTGATACATGAGACATGAGATGTGAGACTTAAGAGACATGAGACATGAGATGTGAGACTTAAGAGACATGAGACATGAGATGTGAGACTTAAGAGACATGAGACATGAGATGTGAGACTTAAGAGACATGAGACATGAGATGTGAGACTTAAGAGACATGAGACATGAGATGTGAGACTTAAGAGACATGAGACATGAGATGTGAGACTTAAGAGACATGAGACATGAGATGTGAGACTTAAGAGACATGAGATGTGAGACTTAAGACATGAGACATGAGATGTGAGACTTAAGACATGAGACATGAGATGTGAGACTTAAGACATGAGACATGAGATGTGAGACTTAAGACATGAGACATGAGATGTGAGACTTAAGACAT
Organism: Biomphalaria glabrata; assembly: GCF_947242115.1. Lineage (NCBI taxonomy): Eukaryota > Metazoa > Mollusca > Gastropoda > Planorbidae > Biomphalaria > Biomphalaria glabrata. The sequence continues at coordinate 13,903,920 of NC_074716.1, forward strand.
GAGACATGAGATGTGAGACTTAAGACATGAGATGTGAGATTTAAGACATGAGACATGAGATGTGAGATTTAAGACATGAAACATGAGATGTGAGACTTAAGACATAAGACATGAGATGTGAGATTTAAGACATGAGACATGAGATGTGAGACTTAAGACATGAGACATGAGATGTGAGACTTAAGACATAAGACATGAGATGTGAGATTTAAGACATGAGACATGAGATGTGAGATTTAAGACATGAGACATGAGATGTGAGACTTAAGACATAAGACATGAGATGTGAGATTTAAGACATGAGACATGAGATGTGAGACTTAAGACATGAGACATGAGATGTGAGACTTAAGACATAAGACATGAGATGTGAGATTTAAGACATGAGACATGAGATGTGAGACTGAACTAAACCGCTGTAGGCATATTATATTTTTACTTGTTAAACTTACATTTGAATAACTTCTTTGTAAGCAATACTAAATATAACTTTTATTATGACACATTTTAAACTTGATGAAATAAAATAAATATAGTCATAATATAATCATGGTATTTTGAACAAAGTCTAAATAACTATACGTCTTTTCACTTGACAATCAGGAATCGTCTGTGCCAGTCTGTGGCCTAACCAAGACATCTGACGACAATGCCGATTACCTTCCATCATTCACACTGCATAACCACTAACCAATCGCTAACCTCTTACCACGGTTACCATAGAAATACACACACACACACACACACACACATATATATATATATATATATATATATATGTCTGTGGCATTTTACGTCTCGAGAGACGATCTTTGCAACTTCTTGTGTGACTAAAGAGGCCAATCCTTGATACAGAGCTGCGATCGCATGTTGGGCATATGTAATCGCCAGGCGCCGTTGTATTTTCACCCTTCTTTCTGCTTCTGTTGTGTATGGCATCTGCAATCCGTGACCCTTAATTTCTGCTCTCTCTCCATGTTATAACATTAATCCATACAGTTTTATCATTTGTTAGAATTTAGTCAAAATAAAGTAACAAAAAATGTGACATAAATATATTTTCTGACTTTGTGTATCTGTTGCTAATTTTAACAGACAACGTTTATTTGTATTTTCAAAAGACTTACGATTCACATCTCATGTACATATTTTATAACAAAGACTTTATAACAACAAGATTAATAGAAACAACCCTTTAGTACTCTATTCCTATATCACAATAATTACAGTAAAGTAAAACGGTACAGTCAAAGACTCAAAGGCAATCAAGCTTTATCATTATAGGAACATATTGTATAGACCGAGATATGATTGTGATAGTTTGATATTCCTTCTGAAAATATCGAATGACCTTTAAAGCTGCATTGCTTATTAAACAGACGACGCACAAGCAGACCCATAGGTAAAAATGAATACTCTACTTTTTAAACAGTTTTGTTGTTGTTATCTTTTTCCCCTTAAATATAGGCTAATAAGATTATTTCTGTGTGGTTCGTTGAATCTCGTACTTAGGAATTTAGCAAGCCTACACAAAATTAACAGGGGACACAAACTGACTACAACCAAGGCCATTATTTATAGAAGGCCTGAGCACTGACCTGCAACGTCACAACCTGTGCGCATTTTAGACCAATAGCTCGTTGCCACGTCAGAGGTATGTACGACGTGGCAACGAGCTATTGGTCTAAACTGCTAACAGATTGTGACGTTGCAGGTCAGAGTTGAGGCCTTCTATAAGGAATGACCTCGATACAACTCAACCCTGACATAGTTCTAGATACATTTTGTCACTGACTTATAAACTACACGACTTTATATAAAACTTTAGATAAAGTAACTATTCCCCCCCCCCCGCGTTTTTATCAAAGTGTATTCTTTATAGATGTATTAATTCCACTCCCTTTTAACCCTTTTATGTATTCAATAGCATGTACAATTTGTTTCCTTTATTACATAACTTCTTACATACCATTTACTTAGGTAGCCGAGCCCCTTACCTGAACCACTTACCGTGGTACGCATTCCCGAATGTGTAGAAATGTTTGTGTGAAAGTGTTCTCACTTCTCAGAACGTACACAGACCGTGTAATGCAAAGAATGTTTTGGGCCTTTTCCCTACAGCACTGAGTGCCACCAAATAGTTGTTAGCTCATTAATTCCTAGATCTATATGAGAACAGTGGAGCGGGGAAGGGGGAGGGGGTGGAGACAATTGGTTTGTCAAGTTTGAGCATGAGCTAGGTATGTGCATAACTTGTAGAGAACTCAGGAGTATAGCTGGAAGTGGTTCTCAAAGCAGCCTGGTGACTATCTCCATGTTCACAAAAACTCTTCATTCAGATACGAACCCCCAACAGTCTCCGATAAAATTGAGGCTCTATCAGGAGCATAATCTACAGATTTGTGGGCCTAAAGAGATATAAGACGTTACGTCATTGTGATGTCTACGAAATCCCATGGCATGCTACTTGTCACGTGTTTATTATGTTTATTTAACTGGCAGATCTTGATGCTATAAACTTGTGACATATGCGGGTTCGGAGGTGCCTTGATTATAGTTCAAACACTTTAACAAGTAATGAAGTAACAAAGTGCTGATATGTTTTCTTTAGTTTTAATTATTTAAAACTTGAACTTGAAACAATAAATGTATGTACAAAGATATATATAACAGATACAGGATTCAGTGAAATGTTCAATAAAATGAGTAAATATTTACTTTAAAAACTAGTGACTACTAAGTCTAACTTTCTAGCTCTCTCTCCCGTCACAAGCTAACAGTCCGCCTTTTATATCTTTCTTTAGGATAAAGAACAGTGACAATTCAATACCCATCCTTGACTCCTTGACCCGTTTACATTTAATTTTCCTTTTAATTGTTTTTGTAATTTAACCTACGTTAATTATGTCTCCCTGCTGTAGCCTTGAACTAAGCTTTAATCGACGTCTTTCTGGCATTAAAGCGTGAGTGCGCTGACCTGATTTGAAATAGGTACAATGTCCTCATTTTGTGAACAATGAGGTGTCGCTAGGAACTGTGTTTGTAATTTAACCTACGTTAATTATGTCTCCCTGCTGTAGTCTTGAGCTAAGTTTTAATCGGCATCTTTCTGGCATTTAAGCGTGGGTACGCTGACCTGATTTGAGATAGGTACAATGTCCTCATTTGTAAACAATGAGGTGTCACTAGGGACGTGACATATACCCCAAGTTACAAAGTCCTAGTATACTCCTGATTTGTTTCTTTGTCTTAGGCACTTGAATGTCTAATATTCTCTTGATGATGTCATCTTGAGGTTTTAAAGAGTTGTAGCTTACTTTGTAACCTAAAAATGTTACTTCATTCATGGCTAGTTCCATTTTGCTTGGTTTGATAGTGAAGCCATGCTGTCTTAGTTCATGAAAGATTTCTTTTAGTCCTTGCAAATGTTCTTCCCAAGATTTGTGAAAGATACATATGTCGTCTATATATGAAACAGTATCTTTTCTTTGTCCGAATAGTCGGTGTATTGCTCTGTTGAATGTGCTACTTGCATTGACTAAACCAAATGGCATGTAGTTAAATTGGAATAGTCCAAATGCAGTAGTGAAAGCTGTGTATGGTTTACATTGTTCTTTCATTGGAATTTGGTAATATCCCCTTGAAAGATCTATTTTTGTAAAAAATTTTGCTTCAGCAAACTGTGTCATGAGATCTTCTGGATTTGGCATAGGGTAAGAGTCTAGGCAAGTAATTTTGTTGAGTTGCCTAAAGTCTACACACATTCTAGGTGTTGTAGCATTGTGTCGTTTCACAAGTACGATAGGTGCTACGTAGGGCGAATTTGAATGTTCAATTATGCCTTGTTGTAGTAATTGGTTGATTTCTTTTTGTAGAAAGTCTCTATAATGTATTGGAACTGGATATGGTCTTTGTTTTGTTGGTTTGTCGCTAGTCAAATTGATCTCATGTTCAATAACTGATGTTTTGCCTGGAACGTCGGTAAAAATTGCTGAGTAATTCTTTAGTATTTCTGATACGTCTTGCTTTCTTTGACATGATAAATTGTTCAATTTTATGTCTTTCCATGATTCTGTTTGTGTTGATATTGGATTCGGGAGTATGAGTTCTTGTGTATCATTTGAATCACTTTCTTGAAGAATAGTCAAACATGTAATTGTGTCTTGCACTGTTTCATTTTCTTGCATTTCTTCATTATATTTATGTAGCATATTGATGTGATAGACTTTCTTTTTGTTGTTTATTTCAATTTCATAGTCTACGTCTGTGACTTTCTTGGTAACTAAAAATGGTCCTTGCCATTGAATAAAAAACTTGTTCTTTTTATCTGGCAATAATAGTCTCACTTTATCTCCTGGTTCTAATTTTCTCAAAGTTCTGCTTTCGTTTACTCGTCTTTGGGTAGCTATGTTGGCTTTTGCTGTTTCTTGTTTAGCTTTTTGACATGCTTGAATGACCATATTTCGAGTGTCTATGACATGTTGAAATGCTGTTTTTGTTGCTGTTGCATTCTGTCTTGGTGCCATTAATGATTCTTTTAGTGCTGCCATAGGTCCTCTCGGATTTGCGCCGTAGAGCATTTCAAATGGAGAAAAACCTGTAGTTTCTTGTTGACTTTCTCGGTAAGCAAAAAGTGCTGCTGGTATTAAAAGATCCCAATTTTGTGGGTTGTCATTTGCTATTTTTGATATGATTTGCTTCAAACTAGAATTCATACGTTCGCAGAGCCCGTTACTCTGTGGGTGGTAGGCCGTTGTAAATTTCATCTTTATTTTGTACATGTCCATGTCCAATGCTTTCGTGATTTCCGCTGTAAATTGTCCCCCTCGGTCACTTAGTATCACCTCTGGTAGTCCGGTTCTGGAGAAAATTTCTGACAAAGCTCTGGTAATGTCAATAGCTGTTATGTTGACTAATGGTATTGCTTCTGGCCATCTTGTACATGTATCAACTAAAGTAAGTATGTATTTATGCTTTCTTGCTGATTCAATTGGTATGGGTCCAATAATGTCAATGGCGACTTTCTGGAATGGTTTGTCTGTGAGTTCTACAGTTTGAATTGGTGCTTGAGTGTGTCTACCTTTAGGTCCTTTCATTTGACAAATATGACATGTACTGACGAACTTCTTTACATCTTTCGTTATGCTTGGCCAATAGAAAGGTTGTAGAATTCTTTTCTTTGTTCTGGATACAGCCATATGTCCAGAAAAAGGTTTGCTGTGTCCTGATTCAATTATTGTCTTTCTGTATGTTTGTGGTACGACTATTTGTTCAATGATTTCATTTTTGTTTTTGCTTCGTTTCATTAGCATTCCGTTGTCAAGATATGGTTCATTGTTTGATTCTGGATTTATATTGGTCTGAGCTTTCTTGTATAGTCTTGATAAAGTAGGATCTTTCTTTTGTTCTTCTTTAAATTCTTCATTGTTGAATTCAGGCGGGATGTTTGAATTGCTAGTCATTTCATTTTGATTAGTGGTTTCTTGGTCTGTAGTTTCTTTGGTTGCGTTGTCATTTTGTTGATTTGAGTTTGATTCATTCTGTAGATTTTCTGATTCAATGTTTTCTTTTGTCATTGATCTTGTAATGACTGCATTACATTCTTGGCTTACTTTTATGGCTTTCGACCAGTCTTGTAGGTCTCGTTGAGTGCAATCACGAACTCCTTTAATGTTGCCAATCAACAGATTTACAGGTAAATTGTCTGATACTAGTGCTTCTACATCACCACTGTAGAAAGGTGTTGTAATGTTAATTTCTGCTACAGGTAGATTGCTGACTGTACCATTGAAAGCTGTAGCCGCAACATATTTGCCTGTGTATTGATGAGTCTTGACGAATTTTGAATGTACGACCACAGACGTCGAACCTGTGTCTCGAATCACTTCCACTTTCTGGTTTCCAACTAAGCCTGGATAGTATTCTAGACCTTTAGACTTTGTAACTATAGTCATTGTTGTGTGTTCAGATCTAGGTTTTCTGTTGTAGAATTTGTTTTGATTACCATAGTTTTGATTTCTTGTAGATTGTGGCTGGTACCTGGCTGCTTGTTTTTCTTTGGATCTGTCACTAAAGTTGTTTTGTTTCTTTCTACATTCGTTTGCGTAGTGACCTTTAAGATGACAGTAACTGCATTCTATGTCTCTGGTTTTACATTGTGAAGCATAATGTCCTTTGAAATTACAGTTTGTACAAATTGGCGTTTTTTCTGGTCTTGAGAATCGTGGTGTTCTGGTTTCTTTGGTATAACAGATGAAATTCTCTTCTGCAGACTGTTTAATAGGTTTGTTTGGATATGCTGCCCTGTATTGTCGTACTATTTGAGTCAAAGTTTGAATGTCTTTTGGTTGTCTTTCAATGATAAAGGATTGAATATCTTCTGAGTGTGCATGTGTGATGGCATCTATGATGACATGCTCTCTCAGATTTTCGTATGAATTTTCTATTTTTGACAAGGAGATCCACCTATCAAACCACATTGTCATGTTTGATACAAATATTAATGGATCATCTTCTTGTCGAGGCCTTTCTGTATAGAACTTTTTTCTGTATGCATCTTGTGTAGCGCCATACTGTCTCAGGAGTGCTTCTTTGACATTGCTATAGTTGTCTAGTTCGTGCGCTGGAAGTTGAATGCAAATGTCTATGGCTTTACCCGTAAGAAGGCTCATGAGAGTTCTAGAGTATTGTTCTTCAGGTAGACCTGATGCTTTAGCTAGTTCTTCGAAACGCATCAGATAAGAATCAATATTGTCTTTCGATTCTTGGAAATTGGCCATTTTTGACATTTGTTTATATTTGTCAAAACCTGCTGACCTTTGTTGGGCATTCGCTGCTTCTTTTTGTGCCTGAGCTAATTGGATGTCTCTTTCTTTTATAAGGCGTTCTTCTTCTTTCATTAGGCGTTCATGTTCCATCTCTTCTTTTCGTTGGGCTAATACTTTCTTTTCATGTTCTTCAAGTTCTTGCTTTGCCCATTGTAGTCTTTCTGGTTTAGGCATGGCTAATTCTTTGGCCATCTCGAGAAAATCTTGTAGTGTCAACATTTTAGCTGCCATGGTAATTCAGTTGCAAGTAGTCTTGTACTTGTTAAATTGTTGGTTGAGTCTAAATGATTGTCGTTACTCAAAAGTAGACTTGAATATACTTCAATTGAAATGTTCTTAGGTTATTTTTTTATTTAGAAGATACACACTAGTTCAATGTTTAACCTTATAAATCGTCGTTATAAGATGATTTCTGATCACTTGTGAGTGACAGTAAATAATAGTTGCCGCTTGATTAGGCAATATGAAAAACAATTACTTGTCGCTAGTAAGTAAATATACAAGGCGATCTAAGTTGATAGATAAAGCCTGTAAAATGACGTAAGGTTGTACTGACCTTGTCATAAAGACATGTAGTAGACTTGAACATGAAGTTTTCTTCGTAGTGATGAGAGGCTGAGTAGTGACGTAGAACTATCGTCTGTAGTTCTGGTTTGTTGCAACACAACTGTCAAAGAGTTGTTTCGATAGTTGCAGGTTGGTTATCGTGGCAGACGTCAAAGGTTGCCAGATGAAAGTATTGATCCTGTAGTAGTTATCACGTTGATGAATAAATTCGTTGTACATACAGCCGTCGGAGGTGTCAATTTATGTCACGTGTTTATTATGTTTATTTAACTGGCAGATCTTGATGCTATAAACTTGTGACATATGCGGGTTCGGAGGTGCCTTGATTATAGTTCAAACACTTTAACAAGTAATGAAGTAACAAAGTGCTGATATGTTTTCTTTAGTTTTAATTATTTAAAACTTGAACTTGAAACAATAAATGTATGTACAAAGATATATATAACAGATACAGGATTCAGTGAAATGTTCAATAAAATGAGTAAATATTTACTTTAAAAACTAGTGACTACTAAGTCTAACTTTCTATCTCTCTCTCCCGTCACAAGCTAACAGTCCGCCTTTTATATCTTTCTTTAGGATAAAGAACAGTGACAATTCAATACCCATCCTTGACTCCTTGACCCGTTTACATTTAATTTTCCTTTTAATTGTTTTTGTAATTTAACCTACGTTCATTATGTCTCCCTGCTGTAGCCTTGAACTAAGCTTTAATCGGCGTCTTTCTGGCATTAAAGCGTGAGTGCGCTGACCTGATTTGAAATAGGTACAATGTCCTCATTTTGTGAACAATGAGGTGTCGCTAGGAACTGTGTTTGTAACTTAAGCTATGCTAATTTTGTTTCCCTGCTGTAGTCTTGAGCTAAGTTTTAATCGGCATCTTTCTGGCATTTAAGCGTGGGTACGCTGACCTGATTTGAGATAGGTACAATGTCCTCATTTGTAAACAATGAGGTGTCACTAGGGACGTGACACTACTCACCACGAGTAACAATTCAGTGTCATTTCTATTTATCTCCCATCTAAGGATAAGTAAGGTAAGGAACATTCTATCTTTCTAGAGAAATCTTCCTACTGTCCGTACGTGCACTGCTTTTCCCTACTGTTCGTGCCTTAAGCTTTGACCTTGTAACTAATGCTAAACTAATGGGAGAGTGTCACACTATCATTGTTACTTTTTAATGAAATTCTACTAGAATAGCTAGTTATTAATAAAGATTCTTCTTTAGTGCTGCCTGGATGTGTTCAGTTTATTAAGATAACTATTCAATGCATGGGAGCGATAGAAATTGATAGTGTGAGAATCCCTGATGTGCAGATACAACATCCAGGCCACGTCGTGAGCAGTCTCGGATTCTGTAATTATTTCCTCTATAATTTAGACGTCCGTAGCATTCATAAAAGTGCAATGCATTGTCTCTCCATTGGGATCAAGACCCCTCCTCCCTTCACACTTTCCTTCCCTCCCAATGGGTATCGATTCTTTCCACGCAGGATCGCTCGTCAATTGAAACGATTACCACTCTCTTCTTTCAAGTACCCATCATTCAACGTGTGTCATGGGCAGTGAACATGGGCGGGTTAGGTGGGAGCGAAAGTGGAGGTCATTACAAGATAATGACAAAACCTATAAAACATATGCGCCCTGAACACGCCCCTTCTCTTTTATTTTCCCCATCCTTGAAACAACATTTTATCGCTATAGTAAAATGAATGAAATAAACACTAAGGGAACGTAACTCGCAACAAAACAAAATAAGCAGACGAGAAGAAGAAAAAAAAAGCGTGATAGTTAGCTCCCCTCGTTGGCATATTTATTCCGATATTTATCTTTTCGAGAGCTTATTAGTAAGCTATTTCCAAGCCTGGAACAGACGTTACAGAACATTCTATTGTTGTCAACGGATTCATTCGTCATATTTACTGGCCTTCATTCCACAGCAGGAGCGCCTTACATCAAGGGCTTTTCGCCCAGGATGTGTTTGGAATCTAACAATGTCTAATATGATATTAAGAATCTTACACAACAAGGCGACAACAACATAACTATGTCTCACAGTACTTGAGAAAATCTGTCAGTGTAGCAGAGAATCATCTAATATTAATGTACATTTAGGGGAGGCAACTAAGGAGCAAGTTTAGTTGATGGGTGTTTATTTAAAATGAAGACTGTGAATGATAAGACTAAACAAACATAAAAAGCTGTCTTGGTATGCAGTTCTATGGTCACTGTTTATGGGTGCCGCAACTATCGCCTTTGTCGCAAGTAGTGGAATGGTTGCCCTCAGCAGGAATGTCTTCTACTCCAAAGGAGCGAATCTTCCGCTGTTTCAGACAACTTCATGTACTGACAACCCCACGAAGCACCTCCACTGTGTCTCACCCGGCTGGTCTGTCCACTGGCGATAATGCCATTCGTGTTATTCCCGTCGGAGTGAAGCTAGCTAGCTAACACGTTCTGTTTCTCTCTCACTTCTTGGGCGGAACATAACATAACATAACATAATACCATAATGTGTTCAACTAGTCCTAAACAGTAAGTATAGGTGCAGGAGTGGAGTTCTTAGAATTTTTGAACAAGGGGATGGAACTTCTGCAGCTATGCCATGTGTTGAGGCCTAATCAAACTAAAAAAGGGAAGTAAAAATGTAGAATATTGTGAATGAAAATCGAACTAAGGTCAGTTAGGGGAAGCACTTACTGTGAATGAAAATCGAACTAAGGTCAGTTAGGGGGAAGCACTTACTGTGAATGAAAATCGAACTAAGGTCAGTTAGGGGAAGCACTTACTGTGAATGAAAATCGAACTAAGGTCAGTTAGGGGAAGCACTTACTGTGAATGAAAATCGAACTAAGGTCAGTTAGGGGAAGCACTTACTGTGAATGAAAATCGAACTAAGGTCAGTTAGGGGAAGCACTTACTGTGAATGAAAATCGAACTAAGGTCAGTTAGGGGAAGCACTTACTGTGAATGAAAATCGAACTAAGGTCAGTTAGGGGAAGCACAAAAAAGTGAGGAAGTGGCCTTCAGTGTCTAAAAAAAATATAATGAAACTATAATACATTGGTGAAATTCGTACTAGTGCTTCTTCCTTCCTAGTTCCATGAGAGAATCCAATGGATTGTCTGAATCAGCCAGGTAAACCAGCGATTTAGCAGAGTCTAAGTTTAAGACCTGCTAACTATCGTAAACAAAAAACAAAAAAACTCAACCTAAAAATCTATGGCCATATTACAAGGTCTTCGGGGCTCGCAAAGATCTTCCTTCAGGGAACAGTACCAGGAAAAAGAAGAAGAGGCAGACAGAGAAAGCGATGGAAAGACAACATAAATGAATGGACGGGCCTGCCATTGAAAGAGGTTCTATATAAGGCAAAAGACAGAGAGGAATGTTGCAAGACGGTCGACAAATCTTGCATGGTGCCCCAACGGTCCAACAGACTAAGGGATAAGGTGAAGTCATTGATTAACAGGCATGACAAGATTGACACATAAAATGCGTAGGACGTAATTATCATCCTTTTTGAAGTAACGTCTGTAATAAATAAGATAAGAAGATACTGTTAATATAAACACTGACATACCAATACTGTTCATATAAAGATAATCACACATACAGTTCATATTAACAGTCACAAATATACTGCTCATACAACGACACACACACACACTATTTAGATACCACCACCCCCACCCCCCCACCAATAGATGCACAGTGGCTATAATGCTGCTAAACAAGCAGACGACACAATTCGATTGTTTCCGATGATTATGTTCTTTATAATTCCCTTGCATAAGAAACACGGGAGGGGGGCGGGGGGAAGTCGTAACCAATTGTTGCACAAGATGAACAAGGGAGACAATTACACTGATGTCGTAATTCTCTATCATTTCATCCCCATCGCCAGTATTTGATTCTTACATAACTGGCTAGAGTGACTTCCCGTGTTTGTTTTGCTGAGTTGAAAATTGATACTTGCCTTATCTATTAACCGTCATTACGAATCTCAACAGAAGGTTAAAGAGGCGGAGTCAGTGGTAACAGTTAGAAAAAAAAAAAGAAAAGGTCCACAATTCAAGTGTGGATTGTTTTAGCATTAATAATAAAATATATATTAAAAAAAAACAACATAAAAAATAATCGGAATCAGGTCCCAATCAAATGATTGGATATAAAGAAAAGTGAAGTACGAGGGTGTCATGTGGCCAGTACAACAACCAACGGTTTTTTACTTTGTCAAAGGTCAGTCCCACTTTAGTTGTCTTGATTCCAAAGGTGCCTTATAAATCTCGGAATTAAAAATCTCTATCTTTACCGAGACCACGAACCCAAGACCCTCGGTTTGGAAGCCCAGCTCTGTACAACTCAGCCCTCACGCTACCCTTGTATAGAAGTAGGTCAAACTTTCAACAAAACTCAAACAAAGCATCCCAGCATAGACGTAGACAGACAAATATAAAGATTCATTTTTAAAAAATCAATAACCTGTTTTTTATTTAGAAACAAAAGAACAATAGAAATCTCAATGTAAGAAACAAAATATTCGTAAACAAAATGAGTCCAAATATTTTTTTCTCTTCATTTCATCGGTAAATAGAAATGTGAATAGAAAATGTGAATAGAAATGTGAATAGAAAATGTTCAGCCTCACTAGTTGATATTTTGTTTGAAAGAATTACATTAAAGAAGATTTAAAGCTGCACATTTTGATCAATATACAAACAATAGATCAATTAATAATATCACAAATAAGCCCCAATACAAGCTCTGACTACAGTAGCAAAAAAAAAGACCTATTCTAGAGAGTTCTAGAAGATATAAGTTGACTTACTATGACAATCAGAGACCAACACTTGCTACAAAATAAATAAGTTGTTAGTTTCTACTTCATTGCTCTCTCTTTAATCTATCCATACACAGCCACTGGTTCTTCAAAAGCGATGGAAAGAGAACATTGAAGGATCGGCGGGCCTGACATTGAAATGGTAGCTCAAATTATATATTTTTTTTTGTTATGAAGTTGGCAACTATGGATTCCACTGTGGCGACCTTGACATTGTTTAGTTTGTCCATTTACAAATTCTTCCATTTTATGGCCTCCATTTATATATATTTTTTATTTTTTTTTTTATTTTTTACTCAAACTCTATTGTCTCTTGGATTGAGAATGTAAAACAAGAACTTTCAAATCAATGTGTACACAAAGGGTAGATAACTCTGATTAATTTTAGAGTGAACATACTCTACGGGCTAGGCAACAATGAAAATAAAAACACTTTCAGCTGACAGACTAAACAAACGTAAAGACAACAAAAGATTTAAAAATAAACACGTATAAGAAATAAAAATAAACTTAAATAGTTCTAGAGGGAAGTTTGCATGTAATAAAATCGATATGTCTTAAGAACGAGGACAGAGACAAAGATGGCTGTTACATTTATAATGTACAAGACAAGGGAGTGCCATTCATACGTCTGTTTGTTTACATTGCCAGATAGCAACGTCTGTTTTCAGTTCAAGTTGAGAACATTTTGTAAACAATATTCTATCCACGCTTTAAAGCATGGCTGCCTGGTCGAGTAGTAGAGTAGTATGCGCTCCGGACTGTCGATAGTCCCGGGTTCAAACCCTGCCTGTTGCCATCCCCTGTCACGCTGAGGGAGGTTTGGGCTAGGATGTAATTATATTGAGAATCTGAAGGAACATTTGATAAGGTAAACACATTTAAACAAAGAAACAAACATGGAACATACATTGATTGGGGAACATATTCTCGCCTGGACAATGTTATTGAAGACAGTGAATATTTCAAGTAATTTACTCCAAATAAAGCCAGAACAACAAACAAACATTAAAGCTAATATGAAGCGTAATTGTATCAACTAGTTTGGATCAGCCATGTAATGTCATTTGTAATAGATCTAGACTAACAAAAATAAATCTGTGCGATTACAAATATTTTTACCAATTGTTTAAGTTTAGCTCAATCCAGAGCGCATACAACACACACACGCAGCCATCCTGCGAGAGAGACATCTTTTGAATGTTATTTAAAAAAAGATGTAAAAACTGTAATCTTTTTTTTTATTCAATATCCTATAGAGGTGAACGTGTACAGAAGTGCCGAGTTTGTACACACTTAGTCGAAATAAGACATGTCAAGTTGACCTGCGACAGCGTTGTCACAATAAATAAAATCTTAGATCTGTTTACTAAATCGAAGGTCACGTAAAGGTCGGCTAAACCATTAGGGAATCCCGTCGGCTTCCAACGCGTCTAAACAAATTTGAAATAATAAAACATGACACAAACGAAGTACCGTAGAGCGGTCAATCCTATATGAAATAAAAAAAAAAGCTCTAAAATGTTTCTAAACGCAGAAACACTGGGACTGGGAGTATGGCGCTAAGCTATAAATAGATATAATCTTGTAACCTGAACCAGATGATAACCGCTAGAACTTTTAGTGCCAAAGTCTAGATTATTGTGTAACCGGTTGTTTGTAAATAAGTAACAGAAGTCAAAAGTTGTCGATAAGAGTACATAGTGAGCAGAGTTTGAGCTTGTTTTAATATACGAGAATATTGCTGTATATAATATATTGATGGCATTGACTACTGGGCACTACACGAATAGAAAACCCAGTGATTGACACGAGGTCTTGTGGTCACCTACTAGAAAACTTTAGAAACAGGGGCGGACTGGCTATATGGGCATTTGGGCAAAGGCCCGGTGGGCCGGTACCCAAATGGGCCGGTAAGGAACCTAAAGAATCTCAAGGATGCCATTATGACACTCACTAAATTGAGGTCTTATAATATTATCTTATAAAAGTCACTTTAGAGCTTGGTGTTCAAAAAAACTTTTCCAGTGTAAAACTAATTTTAAGTAATAATGTGGTTTTTAATTTCGGGATCCACCTTGCTTTAATGGGTACCTGGCATTGGTTGAGGGACAAGTGAAGGCAGTTGATCTATCCTATATTATCTTATATCATTATGACATACAATTTATGGGCCGGATTGTTAAGAAATGCCCGGGCTGATTTTGACATCCAGTCCGCCCCAGTTTAGAAACAATGGTAAACTCTTCTGCTTTGGCTAAGCTATGAAATGACTTATGACTTGAGGCTCTTGACGTAGGGCCTTTGATATATGGTATGTAACTTATGACCTCGGATCTTTGATGTAGGCATGTAACTTATGACCTATGACTATTGACGTGTGAAATATGAATAGTGACGTATGACTTACGATGTAGGATTTATGATGTATGACCTGCGACATGTGATCTGTGACGTGAGATTTGTGACTAATGATTTGTGACGTATGATTTGTGACGTGTGATTTGTGACGTGTGATTTGTGACTTATGATTTGTGACCTGTCACGTATGACTCGTCACGTATGACCTGAGACGTATGACCTGAGACGTATGATATATAACCACAGACCGACAGACTACCTTACAAACTAGATATAATAGCCACGGACCGACTGAATACCGCACAATCTGGATATATAACCACAGGCCGGCAGACTACCGCACAATCTGGATATATAACCACAGACCGACAGACTACCGCACAATCTGGATATATAACCACAGACGACAGACTGCCGCACAATCTGGATATATAACCACAGACGACAGACTACCGCACAATCTGGATATATAACCACAGACCGGCAGACTACCGCACAATCTGGATATATAACCACAGACCGACTGAATATCTCACAATCTGGATATAAACTATTATTATGTCAGGATATCTGTGTCTCTGATAATACGGAGAACTGGCCAGTCATCTATTGGCTAACATTCAGTCCCGAGCTTTAAATCTGTTGAAAAGTTTTATTACGACTTGTGTAGAAAGAATCACTGTATTGACTACCTCGTCATGTCATGAAATAAGCACATTGCTACCGTCCAGTGGCGTCTCTATGGGAGTGGGGAGGTACGAGCCGCACTGGGGGACACCAACCTTTTTGACGCCACTGCTAGCGTCATAGTATGGATGTATATGTGTGTGTCTGTAGGCGTGTGTTTTAGAGCATGTGTGTGAGCATGCGTGAGTTTTTGTTAAATTTAAATGTGTTAAACTTAAAGAGTTCATTTAGCTTATTCTAGACATGTTTTTGATGTGAGTACACCAGTCCTATAAAAAGAAAAACAAAATTAGTACTTCTTCAAATTCTCAAAGATCACGTAGTAGTCAATGTTTATATTTTGTTTACATTTGTAAATAAATAACCGAAAATAGTTTTATGAGGAATTTGTTGTTTCAGTGTAAATACGACTAAAAATAACTTGTGGTAATTCCCAGCTCAGCCTTGGCAATGTCACGTCACAAAAGTTGTTGGAACCATCACAAAAACACAAACTATGCAGTGAACATTTTGTTGTGATGTGTTCAGCCAGCTTTGGGGAAAGAACGGAATTTACTACGCTACAGAGAAACAGAGAAATGGAGAGAGAGAATAGTGAATAGCTTGAGTGTGGAGAGAGGGATTGAGAAGAGAGTAAAGGCGAGAGAGAGAGAGAGAGTTAGTGAAACATATCGAAGGAAGACATAACATTAAAAAGTCTACAGACTAAACTTGTTCACAGCAAACGGGAATACTTTGTATCAAGCCTGAAAGAATGAGCCACAACGTGGATGGAATCATTCATATAGTCATTGAATTTAGAGAAAAACATTTCATTGATCTAGCACTCTAGTCTATTCATTTTATTGATCTAGAACTATAGTCTATTCATTTTATTGATCTAGAACTATAGTCTATTCATTTTATTGATCTAGAACTATAGTCTATTCATTTTATTGATCTAGAACTATAGTCTATTCATTTTATTGATCTAGAACTATAGTCTATTCATTTTATTGATCTAGAACTATTGTGTCTAATCAAATTACAGATAAAGCATTATAGTCCTAGCATATCTCTTTTTTTAATGCAGACGTTACTTCAGAAAAGATGATTACGTCCTACTCGTGTCCTTAGGTCAATCTAGTCATGCTTGTTAATCAATGACTTCAATTTTTCCAAGTCATTGGTTATCCTGGCTGACTCAGGCAATACATTCCATGTTCTAATAGCATTATGGAAGATGGAACATTTGTACAATAGTCTATTCATATTTATGATCTAGCGACACATTATTTGGCGTTTTACACAAAGCACAAAGTACGTGCCTTCCATGCAACAACTTTCGTACATGTCGGAAGACGTGGGATCGTATCCTAAAAGTGATAAGGGGTCAAGACCCACTTTAAATATAAGATTCAACAGGCAAAATATATACAGCAACATATCTTAGTATTGTAATATGCATTTTCCTTTTTCAAATTAAACAAAATTAATAAATTAGCACTAATTAATTCATTGTTTTTTTTCTTTTATTAGTGTTCTGTTTGGGACTATGAATAATTGTGCAAAGTTTTAACTTGATCCGAGAACGGGAAGTGGGAGAACTAACGTGTACAAAACTTGTGCTAGACAGAGTGAGTTGATGTAAGCTTTGTACAAAAGTAAGTTTAGACACTGTAAAACGCGTTTGTTTCTTGAAATTGTTGAAACCTAATGTCCTTTCATTTCATTAGTCAATCAAAATATACCAAATAAATACACACATATTTTTTCTTCAATGCTCAAAATTTATGATTTTTCTTTGTGGGATATATTGTTGCAACTCTTGATTTGCGCACCACTATCATCATGCACATGGTGCGCACCATTTAGAACAGAGCCGAAACAGCTTGTTGAGTGAACGACTTCCGCACAATAGCAAAAGGCAATATTGAAACCAGAGACGTTCTGTCTGTCAGCGATTGGAAGATAAGACGTTTTAGTGTGGGAGACGACGTTCTGACCATAGCTAATGCCCAGGCTTTTCATTTCTATAACATAACCCTAGACTAAGCGTTATAGAGGGCCTCAAAATACACACTGCATAACACGTGGCAACGAGCTATTGGTCTAAACTGTCCAGCGTTTGCAACGTCGCAGGTCAGTGTTGAGGTCTTCTCTAGAGCCTTGTCTCGGATGAGCCCAAGTCGTTTCATAAATGAAGGATGTCACCAAGATTAGGAACCAAGATTTTGTTTTGAAGCGGGTGAACTATGTACAGTAAGTAAAAATAATATAATCATTTTTAACTAACTAACTCTGTTCCATTGAAGCAAGACAGAAAGAACGGGCTATGTTCAAGTGAAACAAAGGCAAAAGTAGCAAGCTTTGTTCAAGTCAAACCAAACAGTAGGAATGGGCTTTGATAAACTGACAGAGACGTCCTTTAATCAAGCCGGGTAAATGTTCTGTTACTAGGTTTTCCACGTCAACCTAAGGCATCAGTGAGTAGAAGTTAGAAGAACTGGTGACATTGAAGATTGGTAACTGTGGAGTGGAGCCAGAATTCAAGGTCCTTCACCGTCCAATGCATCCTTCACCTTACCCGACATCCTTCAATGAGTTTCCCCCTTCGTCTTTTCCAACTTCCTTCAATGAGTTTCCCCTTTCGTCTTTTCCAACTTCCTTCAATGAGTTTCCCCCTTCGTCTTTTCCAACTTCCTTCAATGAGTTTCCCCCTTCGTCTTTTCCAACTTCCTTCAATGAGTTCCCCCTTCGTCTTTCCAACTTCCTTCAATGAGTTTACCCTTTTCTTTTCCAACATCCTTCAATGAGTTTACCCTTTTCTTTTCCAACATCCTTCAATGAGTTTACCCTTTTCTTTTCCAACTTCCTTCAATGAGTTTCCCCCTTCGTCTTTCCAACTTCCTTCAATGAGTTTACCCTTTTCTTTTCCAACTTCCTTCAATGAGTTTACCCTTTTCTTTTCCAACATCCTTCAATGAGTTTACCCTTTTCTTTTCCAACTTCCTTCAATGAGTTCCCCCTTCGTCTTTCCAACTTCCTTCAATGAGTTTACCCTTTTCTTTTCCAACTTCCTTCAATGAGTTTCCCCCTTCGTCTTTTCCGACATCCTTCAATGAGTTTCCCCCTTCGTCTTTTCCGACATCCTTCAATGAGTTTCCCCCTTCGTCTTTCCAACTTCCTTCAATGAGTTTACCCTTTTCTTTTCCGACATCCTTCAATGAGTTTACCCTTTTCTTTTCCAACATCCTTCAATGAGTTTACCCTTTTCTTTTCCAACATCCTTCAATGAGTTTACCCTTTTCTTTTCCGACATCCTTCAATGAGTTTACCCTTTTCTTTTCCGACTTCCTTCAATGAGTTTACCCTTTTCTTTTCCAACATCCTTCAATGAGTTTACCCTTTTCTTTTCCGACATCCTTCAATGAGTTTACCCTTTTCTTTTCCGACATCCTTCAATGAGTTTCCCCTTCGTCTTTTCCAACTTCCTTCAATGAGTTTCCCCTTCGTCTTTTCCAACTTCCTTCAATGAGTTTCCCCTTCGTCTTGTCCGACTTCCTTCAATGAGTTTCCCCTTCGTCTTGTCCGACTTCCTTCAATGAGTTTCCCCTTCGTCTTGTCCGACTTCCTTCAATGAGTTTCCCCTTCGTCTTGTCCGACTTCCTTCAATGAGTTTCCCCTTCGTCTTGTCCGACTTCCTTCAATGAGTTTCCCCTTCGTCTTGTCCGACTTCCTTCAATGAGTTTCCCCTTCGTCTTGTCCGACTTCCTTCAATGAGTTTCCCCTTCGTCTTGTCCGACTTCCTTCAATGAGTTTCCCCTTCGTCTTGTCCGACTTCCTTCAATGAGTTCCCCTTCGTCTTGTCCGACTTCCTTCAATGAGTTCCCCTTCGTCTTGTCCGACTTCCTTCAATGAGTTTCCCCTTCGTCTTGTCCGACTTCCTTCAATGAGTTCCCCTTCGTCTTGTCCTACTTCCTTCAAGGAGTTGCCTCATTTCATCGACCCGACTTCCTTCAAAGAGAGAGTAGCCTCCCTTAAAAAAAAAATTTAAAATTTTATTTCCCTCCAAACTCTGATCTTGTGCACCAACACAAAAGCAAACTCTCACAAGCGAGGCTTTAATTGACGTCTCCCGCCACACTGCCCACCACGACGAGTGCCACAGCATTGAGTTTGTTTTTATCTCCCTTGCCATAAATTTAGATACCTAATTATTTCAACATGAGCGACCATGCCGAAGGAATGCAATTTTAGGTTATTCAGAATTGAAAAAACAAAAAAACTCAGAAAGCAGAAGCCAGATCGAAATTATTAACGTCATGCTGCGAGATTTTAATTAATTTTTTTTTCTTTGATCGCCTAAAAATGTTTGATGAATATTATTATGAACAAATACATCAAGTTCTTATTCAATTAACTCTTTGATATTGTTTTATACTTTTTTATACATCAACAAGAGATCCTCTTACTTTCTGGAACTCTCGAGCTGAAAAATATTTGAAGTAGTCAACCGTCAGCTCCTGCCAGTGTTTCGATACACATTAATCTATTCTTGAGGAAAAGGATAATGCTAAATAGTTGTATTAATATCCCTTAAAAATAAAAATGTTATTATCATTGCTCTCCCTTTGTCTCTACGAAAGCAGTGAAACAGGTCCAGTTTGCACATCAATACAATGCGCACATTAAAGCCTTTATATTTAGACAATTCTGAACAATGAAATAGTTTAAGACTGTATGACTATATAATAGGATCATCAGGTCTTCTTGATGGGGAACAGTATCAAAGAAAATAAGAGAAGGAAAAACAGACAGGGGAAGTGATTGGAGGTTTAAAAAAAAAGCAGAGTACCGGGCCTGGAATGGAAGACAGTGAAAATCCTGGCAAAGGACATAGAGGAATGGAGTGATATGGTTGTCCAATCATGGGTGGTGCCCGAAGTACCATACTAATGGGAAGGGGAAGAAACCCATTTCAGTTTGTACAAGCTCAGGTGTTTATCTCAGGTGTTTATATGTAAGTGATTGTTTTCAACAATACCAATCATTAAGTATTTGCACTGAGTGGATTATTATAATATGTTTATGATAGTTGTCGATGTATCAATGTTCTGGATATATTATTGTTCTGGAGGTACCATTGTTAGGGTTGTATCATTGTAATAAATGTATACAATCTAGGGGTGAAACATAGTTCACACATAATAGACAGATGAAAGATTCAGAAGGCATTGAGTAAAGGTCATAGCACATACGTGAATGTTAAAAGAGTTCGTAAAAATCACATGAGTCCATAGCCATCACGTTTGATTCACTCACACAGTTTCTCATCTACTGCAATGAGTTCATGCACCAAACTTCACATGTAATTATTAAATGTAGCTCATCCTTAACGTCATGCTTCATGGCAAAAGAAAACAGTCAAACTCTGTACGCTCTCTAGATTCGTAAACTTGCATTCATTACCTCCCCATCACCACTTCAAGAAACGGTATTGGTTGGTGCGCCCGCACCCCCGCGCCCTCCACCAGCAGCGCCTCTGCTTGCGCCATCTGACGTCTCGTCCTTGGCCTGACAACATGATGACAACGTCACACACCACAAGGCAATTGTCACTGTCGTGTCATCAATAATGTTTTAACGTCAGCCATTTAAAGAAGTCAGCCAGATATTGATTCCGTCCTCCTGGGGGGAAGAAAGGCTGAGACTAAAAGGGAAACAACCCAAGAAAAGCGGTAGTCGCCCTTGTTATGGTATTTCCCTTTCCAGAGTCATTCATTAACAGGGGTTTTATTTTCAGTGTGTATGTGACAAAAGCATTTAGGTGTCTGTGTGTCTATATATCAAACACGAAGAAAAGAACTGCTATTACTAGTCATCTTTTAGAAACATGAAATGAGATTAAATTTTTGTAAACCAGATGATACCAGTTTCCATACTTTTAACGTCCAGCCTGGATTAAACCTGTCTCGTTTTCAGAAAGAGGCCCATGTTGCATAAATGGCAACGTTGGGTTCCGCTAAAGTTTCTGATGTCCTTGTTTTCATGTCAGGAAGAGTAAATAAGAAATCTGTTGGGTTTTTTTTATTTTTAATATGTTTTTTTTTCCCGTCCTTGCTTAATCGAGATGGTGGTGTTTTTTTTTAAATTAATATTCCTACACACACAGAGACTACTCCATACAGAACAAACCTTTTCGTGTGTACAAAAGACAGACAATGTGTAGTTCCATTAGTAAAGAAAAAAAAAGTAAAGTTCCCCTTCAGACATTGCTATCTATGAGTATGATGATGTAAAGGTCAGCTGTTTCCGTGGCCCACGGTTAGCAAGGGTGTCATATGGCCAGCACAACGACCGACCACCTTTAATTTTCCCCAACTAATGTCAGGTACCCATTAGAGCTGGATGGACTCAGAAGCGCCCTAAAGAATCTGAAATTTAAAAAATCCCAGTCTTCACCGGGACCCTCGGTTCGGAAGCCAAGCGCTTTACCACTCAGCAGTAGCGCCTCCAATAATAATAATGAAAATTATAATAATTTAATGTATCAAACAAACCAAATGTAGGCTCAAGGAACACAAGAAGCACAAAATGAAGAGTTCAAAACATCAACTCATCAAAAACAAGAACAACATACAAAATAATATTTTTAAAAAAGTGAATCTATTAATACACCGCAGTGCACTTTTTAACACTGTGAAATTAAAGTTCTTGCAGTTGTAGCACAAAGACGAAAACGGCTCTAACAGCTTTCCTAGAAATGTGTTGGTCGATATGTATATTTGGGAAAAGAATGGTCAGCTAATTGGTAACACGGGGGAATATTATCTTCTTAATTTAGATTTCGTCTTCAGAATCTTAAACAGCCACGACAGCGGCTTTCTCCACATGAAAGATCTATCCATTCAAGAGTTTAATAATCAACGGACTTTCAATAACATTTAGCGCACAGTCTTCTAAGTCTGGATCTATAGAGCTATAGAATTAACAAGAATTTTGTTCTCCGGGGACGGGCTGGGAGAACAAGAGTGGGGGGGAGGGTACAAATATTGTTGTTTTCTAAATCTATTATTCATTAGTTATTAAGAGCCAAATACTTGCTCGTACAAAGGTTAATCTGTTGTATAACGAAGGCATTGTCTTTTTTTTTTTTACAAAAGTATTTTTTTTTATATTCTACTTGTTTAGATTGAATTGGCAACAAAAGAGATCTTTCTTGTTTATTTTGTATTTTTGTTTTCAAAAATCTCCAAATCTTTTCTCCATTTTTTTATATTTGCTTTTATTATATCGCCAATATATTTGCTCATATCGCTTTGTCTTCTTTTTCTGTACCACTGCACTAAATTATAAAGGAAATGTAATTGGGATCCTATAAATCAAAATCTTAACAAAGAACATTCCCGAATGAGTAAAAATAAACTTTAGTTTTAACATTGTGAAGAACTTCAAGAAATAAAGAAAATAGTAAAGAATTGATAAAAAAAAAACAACAACTTAATTTTGTAACGAGGAAACAACGGAAATGGGAAAAAATCATTTTAAGTTACTATAAAATATTTTGGATACATGTATGGATTTGTTTGTCCTTATCGTCAATTATAGTGCATACAGAGGCAGTCCGAGAAACATTTTGGATTGCATGCAAGTTTTAATGAATACTTTTTAATAAGATTCGTCTATCATCTTCATATGAAACAATAACAATAATAATAATAATAATAATAATAATAATAATAATAATAAGGCTTGTCGTCGAGCCCGAAGATGAGGATTGCAAGTACAAGATGGCAGCCGGAAGAACAGTAATCGTAAGATTTGTAGTGCAAGCGGATACATCTGAGCCGTGATATAACCCACAGTATTTTTTGTTTGTTTCAATTCAGGATCAAATGACTTGACTGGTTGCAAATAGATTTGTATCGGTGCTATCTATGATACGCGAATTCCCTTGACGATGCTTGAGCTATTTTTGATGATAGCGCGCTGGGAGGATGACGCTTTGGGAACATTTTCAAGACTTGGATTGAGAGAGAGTGTTACGCATAGAAATAAATGGTTACATTTACTCCACCATGTCTTCTTCTTACTGGTGTCTCTCATAAATGATTCATAGATTGTGTATAGAGAGTATGTAAGTGTAGAGTAATGGTCAGTAATGGTGATCAATGTACGTATTGGGTACTCTTGGCTTAGAGAGAAAAACAGTCTGTCAGATAAAAACAAAATTAAAGAAATAAACAAGCAAAATAAGAAAAAAAATCCTTTAAAAAAAAACACAAAGCTTATCTGAAGGGAGAGAACTCCGTCCTTAAAACAACATCTACCAATAATATGCACGTTATTTTCCTTATTCGATATCAAACAAAATAATTAATTACCAATAATGATTAATTGACTAATTGGACATTTTTGTTTCTAGATGTATGTTTTGTTAGATACAATACATAATTGTTTTAAAGTATCAAGTTGATGGGGGAAAGAGCGTTAACATTTATTTAAAGGGACTAAACCCAATAAATTTAGCCATATATATGAATACAGAAGTATTAGTTTCCCTTGTTAGTATTAAACAAGTAATGAATTACCAACAATTAATTGCCTAATTTGTTACTTTTTTTTATTAATTCATGTCATGTCTATGTGAATGAATAATTGCGTGAAGATTCAGCTTCATCCGATGGTGTATACTCCGCTATTGCATTATCACATTTTTTACCAGACAGACAGAGTGAGTTAATTTAAGTTTTGTAACAAGTTACAATTATTTGAATTATCATTCTGAAAATAACAAGCAGCTCTTAAGTCACTAAGATACTTGGTTATTCCTCTAATGTTATTTGTAGAGATAAAGAACATCTCGTCTCCGTGGCCAATGTTTACAAAAGTCGGACATAAAAAAAAAACAACACAAACTCAAAATCGACCACCCGGGCAGGTAAAAAGGCAGTTTTCAATATTTTCAAAAAGAACATCAGAATAAAATTCGATCAAAGACAAATGACAGAGAAGAATGGAGAAAGAAGGTTGACAGATCTTGTGTGGTGCCCCAGCGGTCCAACAAAACCAAAAGACAGGTGAAAGTGAATGTGAAGTTTGATGTGAATGTGGCCTAACTGATGTCTTATAATAAATAACTTATTGATCTAATTGTTCTGTAAAGGGTCAATCGCTTATTCAAATCCTCAAAAAAAAAAAAGAAAAGAAAATCCTTTAGTTTAATGTTCTATTGTGCCGTACGAGGCGTGCTGTTCACATGATTACATGAAAAACTATTTATTAATTGTTGTTTTAAATTATGTCCAACTTATATGCATACTAAATGGATTTTTTCTCTAAAAAAAAGTAAACATTTATTTTTTGGTAAATGTAGTAAAAGAACAGAACTTACATAACGTAGAAATAAAAATGTAAATAAAAGTTTTTAACAAAAAATCTAAAACATTTGCACAAATCTGTTAAATATATGGCAAATAGTCATCTCTCTTACTAAAGAGCCTCCAGTGTTTGTTACTATTAATAGTGAGTAGTTGTAAAATTGGTGTATTTTGATGAAGAAACTGCTTGCATAAGTGATTTTAAAAATTTGATTTTTCGCTTTTAAAAAAGTAAAAAAAAGTAGCCGTTGCATCAGAAGTTTGAACGGACTAAAATATTATGATGTATTTTCACTATCTTTTCTAGTTTACGAGATCTAAACGGGACAGACGGATGGACGGACAGATATTTCACACAAAACTAATAGCGTCTTTTACCCTTTCGGAAGCCGCTAAAAAACAACCAAAGACCAATAACAACCCCGTGGCCATCGTTTACAAGAGTTGGAACTTTAAAAAAAACAAACAAAACCAAAGACCAATAACAAATAATGAGACATTGAAGTCAATACTTTTAAAAAATAATCAAATAACTAAGATATTTAATTTTATCACTGTCTGATATATTCATACACTGACATGTCTCCGTTTTATTTATTTATGAACGACATTTGTTCAGAACATTTGGTATATTGTTTTAGTTTGGCAATGTTTGCATATTATGTTTACAAGATTTCAATGACAGTGTCAAGAAAAGGTTGACACGTTGTGTATAAACCTAGCAAAACATTTTCTCCACCACCTCAAATCCCAGCATTCACCACATTTCAGTTCAACACAAACATGGACTTTATCGACCAGGTCAATGATCAGACTATGATGTATGATATCAAAAAGTGTGATCTTAACAACATTCCACGGTAATAGTCAAATACAATATGCGCGTTATCTAGGTTACGATATGCATGTACCACAGACCTACATTTATTACCTCTAGACTGGACATGGAGATCTTTTAACACTACACAAAAATGTCGTGAAAATGTTTAAAAAAAAAAGGAAACAAGGCGTTGTTTTGTATTGTAGTTAAAAGAAGTTTTTTCAATATTAACCTATGTAACATATAATTTTATGTCTCGTCTCATAATTATTATTTTGCAACTTTTAGATAGGCCTACCTAATCTAGAAAGATCAAGGTACTCAATCTATTTAAATGTACATAAGATGATTAAAATCAATAGATGTGAATTATTTCGTAAATAACAATCTCTATATCTAGGTCAGT
The DNA here is from genome assembly GCF_947242115.1 of Biomphalaria glabrata. Classification (NCBI taxonomy): domain Eukaryota; kingdom Metazoa; phylum Mollusca; class Gastropoda; family Planorbidae; genus Biomphalaria; species Biomphalaria glabrata. The sequence goes on from NC_074716.1 coordinate 13,929,794, forward strand.
GATCTGGTCATTATCGGAGAAGAATTTACTTCCGTTTTCCAAAACCAAAATAATATATATAGGTCTGTGGTATGTCTGTGGTCTGTGGTATGTACTTGTTAGGTCAGACCTGTTCAATAAAGGCTTACAAAGACAGTGAAATGCAAGCACAATGTATCTCATTTGAAGTGATTGGCTCGTAAAGGTTCCATTTAGTGAGGGACAAAAGAGGGGGAATACTTTGAATATAAAGTGTTCAAAGATTATTTCCCTTAGGGCAGGCCAATCGTTATTTGTTTTAAAACATGTGCATCATCCAATAGGAGACAGAGATAAGGGGAGGCATGGGAGGTAATAGTAATCTTAATTCTAGTCACAAACCCATACCATTACTGCCATATATCAGCAGCATCTCTGTGTCTATACATACCATTACTGCCACATATCAGCACCATCTCTTTGTCTATACATACCATTACTGCCATATATTGGCACCATCTCTTTGTCTATACATACCATTACTGCCATATATTGGCACCATCTCTGTGTCTATACATACCATTACTGCCATATATTGGCACCATCTCTGTGTCTATACATACCATTACTGCCATATATTGGCACCATCTCTCTGTATAGACATTCCATCGCTGCCACATATCAGCACCATCTCTCTGTATATACATACCATCACTGCCACATATCAGCACCATCTCTTTGTCTATACATACCATTACTGCCATATATCAGCAGCATCTCTGTGTCTATACATACCATTACTGCCACATATCAGCACCATCTCTTTGTCTATACATACCATTACTGCCATATATTGGCACCATCTCTTTGTCTATACATACCATTACTGCCATATATTGGCACCATCTCTTTGTCTATACATACCATTACTGCCATATATTGGCACCATCTCTGTGTCTATACATACCATTACTGCCATATATTGGCACCATCTCTCTGTATAGACATTCCATCGCTGCCACATATCAGCACCATCTCTCTGTATATACATACCATTACTGCCACATATCAGCACCATCTCTTTGTCTATACATACCATTACTGCCATATATCAGCAGCATCTCTGTGTCTATACATACCATTACTGCCACATATCAGCACCATCTCTTTGTCTATACATACCATTACTGCCATATATTGGCACCATCTCTTTGTCTATACATACCATTACTGCCATATATTGGCACCATCTCTTTGTCTATACATACCATTACTGCCATATATTGGCACCATCTCTGTGTCTATACATACCATTACTGCCATATATTGGCACCATCTCTGTGTCTATACATACCATTACTGCCATATATTGGCACCATCTCTCTGTATAGACATTCCATCGCTGCCACATATCAGCACCATCTCTCTGTTTATACATACCATCACTGCCACATATCAGCACCATCTCTGTCTATCCCCACCTTTCTCGTTGATACTGTGCTTTTTTTTTTACATATGTCTGTGATGCTAAGATATAACTTATCCCAAGTAGATATCAGTGTCAACTACCATTCAATAAGAGGCCACTATAGTTCATCTGTAAAGACTGTTTCAATATTCAATTCATTGTAAGTCTATCTCAGTAAGCACGAACTCATTGAACAAATTGAATAAAAACCCGACTCATTTGTAAGCTCTCTATACGCACACAGACACCCCCGCACACAAACACGCAAACGCACAAACATACACAAACACGCAAGCCTTCACAAACACAAAACCATACCCAGACACACAAGCATACACAGACAGACTGTCACACATACACACATACGAAGAATCAGAAATACTTACTTACTTTACATTAAAAACTGACTCTGCTGCTGATAGATAAATCAATGAGTCTTTAGAACATAGAAAGCACAAATCCGCAGACCAACATAGCACTTTAAGTTTGTCTCATATAACATGTAGCGAAACTTGTTTCCAAATATTTGTACAGAATATAAGCATCTGGTAAACTATAAGAAAGTTATTGCCCAATGAAAACAATATATCAAGTAGACTATGATTGATTCTTATCCTATAACAATTTCCAGGAATATGTTATTATAGCTGATCAAGTCTCAAGTCTACGCCTGTATTGTTACATCAGCGAACAAGTATCTATAGTCGGCCTTATCGCCAGGGAAGATAGCTGTTCTAGCTGAGACGTTAGTTTGGAAGATAACTCTGTTTACTTGTGACACACTGTTTTAATGGGTCAACTATTTTATCTGGTGGCGCTGTTACTAGAGTGCCATTGAAATTAGCGCTATCTTCAAACGAGATAATTGTGACACTGACCTTCATAAATCAGATTGTGCGGACAAAGCATGGTGTAGGAATATACTGGGAGCTGGTCCGCACATCGCGCTATGAAAGTGGCTCACGTTGGGATCTTGTGTTAGGGCGTCCGCACTTATCATACAAGGGACGAGAGATGCCCTCTATATCAGTTCTAATTGGTGCGAGGGTGACATTGCGCATAAATTCATAGAACCGCCTTTACTTGTCTCATTTCTACGACTGAGATTTTTTTGAGATGAGAGAGACAGAAAGACAGACAGACAGAGAAAAAGAAGACAGAGAGAGAGAGAGAAAGAGTGAGACAAAGAAAGAGAGATAGTCAGAGAAAAAGACAGACAGATAGACAGAGAAAGGGAGAGAGAGAGAATGAGAGCTTTTTTATATGAGAGAGCGTGAGATAGAATGAGAAAGAGAGGGAGATAGAGAGAGAGAGAGAAAGACATCCATAGAGAGAAAGAGACAGACAGACAGAAAGAGGCAGAGAGTGAGAGACAAAGAGAAAGGGAGACAGACAGATAAACAAAGACAAAGAGAGAGAGAGAGAAACTGAGATATATTTTCCACATCTAACTAAAGCATTCAAAACTGCTTGACAATTCCACGATTCTTTTGAGAACCATTGGCTTCAACGCCTTAACTGCATGCACAAAGAGTCCTCCAGACAGTTCGTCCAATTTTTCGGTGTTGTTATTGTTGTTATTGACAAGACCTGGTCTGTTCTGTCGGAGATATATCGTCCAGAGATAACAATAAATAATGACCGTCCAGATATGGCATGTAATGAAATCTATAAATAGGCGAAGCCAGACTGTTTATGTCGGGCGGCGGCAAGCGGCAGAAAGGGGTGGGGGCGGCGCTGGGCAGTTTTAAGGGGCTGGGGTAGGGGGCTAATGATGCTGACGCACATTGTTTGGGTCGATAACAATTTCATTAGATTTGCAATGAAGCTGTATGTCATCGCAGAGGAAGATTATGGTAAGGAACATTGCACCGAGGAAGACTATGGTAAGGAACATTGCACCGAGCAAGACTATGGTAAGGAACATTGCACCGTGCAAGACTATGGTAAGGAACATTGCTCCGAGCAAGACTATGGTAAGGAACATTGCACTGAGCAAGTTTATGGTAAGGAACATTGCACCGAGGAAGACTATGGTAAGGAACATTGCACCGAGCAAGACTATGGTAAGGAACATTGCACTGAGAAGGTTTATGGTAAGGAACATTGCACCGAGGAAGACTATGGTAAGGAACATTGCACCGAGGAAGACTATGGTAAGGAACATTGAACCGAGCAAGACTATGTTAAGGAACATTGCACTGAGCAAGACTATGGTAAGGAACATTGCACCGAGCAAGACTATGTTAAGGAACATTGCACTGAGCAAGACTATGGTAAGGAACATTGAACCGAGCAAGACTATGGTAAGGAACATTGCACTGAGCAAGACTATGGTAAGGAACATTGCACCGAGCAAGACTATGGTAAGGAACATTGCACTGAGCAAATCTATGGTAAGGAACATTGCACTGAAGGAGTTGTCTCCAAACAATACGATGACTCCAGCAGTGGAACATTTGAACGCCTTTCTTCCCCCATCACTTTGATGGTATACTGAATTGCGAGATAAGTTCCAGGTCCAAGTCAGTGGTGACTAACATTTTTAGTTTTGAAAAGGGGGGGGGGCAAATACTTTTATGACACTTGAGCCACTGGCATCATTAATGCGAAAATAAACTAAAATAAAAATAATAGTCGAATTCAGTAAAACTTTAGGCTTAATTTGGTAGAAGCTTCGATTGGCCGGATAGCAGAGCATCAGGACAGAATATGTGTACAAAAAACTGGAGAAATAGTCTTGTAGGCTTCTCTGAAATATTCGATTTTAACATTTACTCTATATATGTCCACCTTGGTAGACACACACACACACTCTCCCTCCCTCTCTCTGTGTAATACAAAGGTACACACATGTTCTCACGTATACAAACACACACTATACTATACACACATAGTCTCGTACGCAGTTCCTGGAATCTCGGCTTCTTTCTAGGAGAACTCAATGACCTTGAGGAAAGTCCCCCAATTCATCAAACAATTGGACAAAATAACTCTGTGGTTAAGATTTAGTTTTCATAGTCAACCTACAAGCATACGTGGGTGTCCTAGCAAGGCTCAACCCTTTTCCTCTTTCTCTTTGACGCCGCTTTTACAGTACCTGATAGTGGCCCCGATTTATTTTGCGATTCAAAAATCAAGCAATATGCTGCCCCCCCCCCCCCAAAACACACACGCATATACATCGTCCATTTTTCATTTCTTCAAGAAGAAAATTCTGGGAGGTCATGAATAATTAGCTCTCACTAATGGGATTCAGAGATGCATTGAGAATTAGTCCATCTTTCATCTTCCGACTTCCTTAGCACGCGGTCACCCCCCATCCAAATCCTAAACCTTGTTTAAAAATGCCCTTTGTTAAGACGAAGTCACTCAATAATTCATCGGTGTATTGACCAGTGTAAGAGGATACTTGGATATCGTAGAAATGAAAAAAAAAAGCTGTTATTAGATGCAGGGGCGGGGCCCAATGAAATAAGACACATAATAGTTGATTTCACTTATGTTGTACACGCTCCTGGAGGAAGACAAACGTTTACGTCTTAACCTCCTGCAGGGCTACTGGGGAGGGTGGCGGGCATGGTTTTGAACCCAAGACCATAGCGACGACAGTCCCAAGTTAAAAACCACAAGCAGACTTACATTCAGATTAGATCTAATGATGTAGCATTAGCCTAGAGCAGTGTTTCCCAAAGTGGGATACGCGTACCCCTAGGGGTACGGGAAGAGTTTGTTTGGGGTAAGCGTCGGAGAAAATGCTTCCGTCGCCTCAGCGTGGCACCTCCGTGGAAGCGTCCGCCCGGGGAAGCGGAAACGTCAAGAGCGAGAACAAACAGGGCTCCCAGTGAGCTACAACTGAAATGTTCTAGCGAGTGTACCTGCACGTGGTGGGGATGTGAAAAAGTCTAGCTAACCGCCCAAAACCCCCATTGCTTCGTTCCCCAACGGGGACCATACGGGTGGTGATGGTTCCCCCACGGGGTCAGTGGGGACAGTATAGGCATATGGAGGGCCCCCCTGTGGGCCTCGCATGAGAGGAGGAACTCATGTCGTTGGCTCAAGGGTCCGTGTCCCACGATCAGACGGATGTGATAAATGATTATCTAGTCGATGGGGGACTCCAGACAGAGGGGTTGGCGAAGAGCCGATTCCTCATCCTGGTGACGGGATAAAATCCTTTCCCGGGTCAAACGGTTCATTAAAGGGATGCGGTCATCTCGAACCATAAATGGACATCTCTACGGGGGTAAGTGTTCCAAATAGTAAACTGTGCTGATTTGTGAAAATAACCATTTAGTTTATAAATGCAAACATCATACATTCTAAATTCTTTTGATTATTTATTTGAAGTTTTTAGAAACTCAGATCCGGTGCTAGTTTACATTTTAAGACTTCTACAAAGATCAAGAAATGGATAGCGATGTTACAACCACTTCCGTCAACAGGCTCACTTTGTCAATGTAAAAACTATGTCTCCATTTTGTTTTAGAATGTATTTGATGTGAAACATGCAAAAAAAAACTCACTAATTGAATACTTAATTGTAATAGAGTAATTATTATTGTGTGTGTAGGACTACAAAAAAAAATAATAATAAAATACATTTTGAATGTTATTAAAATATATATAAATCCTTTTTTGGGGGAGATGGGGGGGGGGCTAGGGGTACACAGCGTTACAAACATTCTAGAAGGGGTACGCATAAGTTTGAGGTTTAAATCACCGGTAATGACGCCATTTTCCAATTTAAATTAGCCAATGGTTTAAGCTTTCTCTTGATCTGGTGCTGTGCGTGTCGTCGCTATATTTCAAACGTCGTTTGGTGACTCAACAGAGTAAAGCTGGGGACCTTTGTGGCGAACTTTCCTTGACCTTTGTGGCGAACTTTCCTTGACCTTTGTGGCGAACTTTCCTTGACCTTTGTGGCGAACTTTACTTGACCTTACGTCGTTCTTTGGATTCAGAGAAAGTTTATGACAATGAAGCTTTGGGGTGATTGAAATTTCTGAAGAATCGAAATCTTGAATCTGATCCACTGCATTAGTTGAAGGGGTGTTTGTATTGAGGCAAGACTCTCTAGGTTTCAATAACCATATCTCGGCTTCTTGACTAGTTGACTATATCGGAAAATCAGAAACTTTTTTTTTTCTTTAAATATTAAATACATGTTTTTATGTGTGCACCAATACAAATTTTAAAAGCTTGGGCTAAGGATATTCTATGTCAGGTGTGTGCAAATTACGACCCGCGGGCCACACGCGGCCCGCCGGAGTGTTTTATGCGACCCGCGTACACCTACAGAAATCAGGTGTGCTCACAGTATATACATTTAAAAATGCAAATATATTAACAATAAATTCTAAATATCTGTAAAATTTATTAAAAGTGTCTCATTATAAAAAGTTTTAAGTAAACGAATATTATTTTTATTGGCTCTACTTCAATACACTCAGTCAAAGACACAATCTCAGGCCAGTATTTATTAGATGCTATGAAGAACTGTGTTGAGTGTTGGGTAGCTTGGAACAAGATGGCAAGTGTAACAACTGATGGGGCTCGATCTTTGACTGAGAAAAAGAGTTGTTGTTTTTTTTTTAAATAAAGAATATCTCAACCATAAACTCTATACAGGAAAGTTTGCACAAAGCTGCATTAAACGTCTTTGTACTACCAACCTATACATACGACATATCAGACTTGTCAGGAAAGGATGTCTTAACCACATGCAGTTTCTAAAAGTACTCGAAGATTTAGAAACAAAATATTCCGATGAATCCGCTGGCTTAGCATGGACAAGGCAATGAGAAGAATATAAAATCTCAGGGAATAAATTGTTATGTTCCTAGAAGGACATCGACTGTGACCTTGTTACTGATATTTCTAATGAAGAGTGGAAGACAGATTTCTTGTTTTTCATAAGACTAATAACTCTTACCCTAAAACGATTCTAGAGAACAAAAAAAAACTATACGGAGAACAGCCTGATCTAGCAAGCACCGCGCGGCTCATCTCAGATATAGGACCCTCCGACATGGAACATGCGAACGAAAAAGAAGAAGAAATACGAAGCATTACGATGGGCTGCTTTCATATGAAATGTATGTGCATGTTAAATCTTTACAAACAAGGCTTTTCCAGTTCTCCAGGCAAGCAAGGGAAAACAGTTTTCGTCATTTTCCTTTGCTGAAAGATAAAATTAATTCTAGTGAAATGGTTAAAAGTACAAGATTTATTAGGATTCCTTGATTGTGGAATTTATACAAGCAAATTTTAAGACGTCAAGAACCAATTATCAATACCATCAGCTCAACATTTAGCGCAGAAGGTGATTCACCTCTAGAGGACTTACCTCCAAGCAAATAATGACCCGAAAGAGAAGTTCCAGTCAGTACTTCCGCGGGAGATCCACAGATGCCAAAAGATATATTTCCAAACTTTAAAAAAACTTTCCTACTTAACTTTCACATTACTTGGGTACACATACAAATGTGAACAAGTATTTTCTTTTGTGTGGAAACTAAACATTTATATATGCGGCCTCCCATTCCCCAATTTTTTTATGCGGCTATCGGTACAAAAAGGTTGCCCATCCCTGCTCTATCTGATTCTATAGCATGTGCAATTGATATATAGGTGAAAAAGCACTTCCAATGTAAAATACAAAACAGAAAAAATAAATTATGTGTTTACCCTTTTTAAGACCATTTCTATCTATATTTCAAGGATGCTTCATTAATTTCGTTGTTTGACATAGGTAAGAATGTCCTTGAATAAATCATCACATCTGATGGTTTCAGTACTTATCCTTCAGTAGTTGATATGCTAATCCTTGAATCATTTTTTCTGTCGCTGATGGTTTTTGTTATGTAGTATGCCGTTGCTATTAAATAATATCTTCATTACTAGAAAAAAAAGTACTGTTAACGCAGTACATATACCAAAACTGGAACGATACAGAGAAGACCAGCATGGCCCCTGCCCAAGGATGACGCGCACATTCCTGAAGCGTTCCATATTTTCTAGATGTCTTAGTTATTAAATAATATCTCCATTATCACTATTATATTTTTGTAAAGAAATTAAGTATAGGCTAATCATATTTCAAATTTTCTCTTTAATTCTTTTTTATTAAAAATTAAATTTAAAAAAAGTAAATAAATAAAAAGCCCACAAAAGAGGCAGGAGGGCCCACAAAAGAGGCATATAAAGCCCAAAAAATAGACAAAGAAAAGAGGCATAAGGCCCAAGGAATCCCAAAATGACAAAGCCAAAATTGTATAGCGCAAATTCGAAGGTTTCCTTTAGAAAAAAAAATGAATATTAACCTTAATTAAATACTATGAATGTATAATTGATGAAGGAGTATACAATGAGTAGTGTAAATGATCATAAACTATATACATTTTCTCAAAAACCTTGACTGCTCATCAGCATTACATGGTCTGGACGTGGATGCGTTACCCTGCTTGTCTTGTGTGTTAATGTAAGTGAAAGTATAATCTGAATTTTAAAAAAATGAATATTAAATATTTAAACTACTATGAAGTTCTGCTGTTACAACATCTATAATCAACATCCCCAACCAAAAAACTAGATAGATCAATGTCTTTTGGGGAAAGAAATAGAATATCGCTTTTGTACATAAGATGTGAATCATCCACTAGGGAAGCAACAGAACCTGCATCAATGTCCAATACTCATTCCCGAACAATCTCTTACAGTTGCAGATCACAAGCTTCACCCACAGTTTGTTGATGACTAGGTGATGCTAGGGAACACTGACTCCTCGGACTAGTCCACGATTTTAGAGATACGTCTTTGCAAGAACGTAAGATTTTAGAGATACGTCTTTGGAAGAACGCAAGATTTTAGAGATACGTCTTTGGAAGAACGCAAGATTTTAGAGATACGTCTTTGGAAGAACGCAAGATTTTAGAGATACGTCTTTGGAAGAACGCAAGATTTAAGAGATACGTCTTTGGAAGAACGTAGATGCACTGGCAACAGATGCACTGGCAACAGATACACTGGCAACAGATGCAGAAGAATCAGCCCTTCAAAACAACATTCAAGACCTGTACTCTATCGTCAAGAAGATATCCGGATAATTAGCCAAGCCAGACAGACCAACAAAGGGCAAGAATGGAGAGTCGATAACAGACGAAGAAGTACAGAAAAAAAGAGGATCGAACATTTCCAGGAGCTACTTAACAGACCCACTCCTGCTAACCCATCAGAGAAACCGGCAGCTGCAATAGACCTGCTTATCAAGTGCAGTGCACAATGGAAGAGATAACTTATCTTATAGATTACAGACGTTACTTCATAAGAAGATAATTACGTCCTACGCATTTCATGTATCGATTTAGTCCTTTGTGTTCATCAGTGACTTTGCCAAGTCGTTGGTTTTCCAGGCTGATTCGGGTAACCCACTCCATTCTCTAAGGTTGAGAGTAATGTCGAGATACTTTTACTCATTAATACGATGATATTTAATGCGCTTTGTGCAAACTTTCCTGTTTAGAGTTTGTGGTTGAGATATTCTTTATTTAAAAAAACAACAACTCTTTTTCTCAGTCAAAGATCGAGTCCCATCAGTTGTTACATTTGCCATCTTGTTCCAAGCTACCCAACACTCAACACAGTTCTTCATAGCATCTAATAAATACTGGCCTGAGATTGTGTCTTTGACTGAGTGTATTGAAGTATAGCCAATAAAAATAATCTTCGTTTACTTGAAACTTTTTATAATGAGACAGTTTCAATAATTAATATAGGGTTGAAGGAGCACTTGTACGAATTTGTCCTAGTATATGGAATATGAACTATGTTTTTATTTTTTTTTTTGTCTTTCTGAGTATTTTATTAGTTGTTTTTTTTTCTGTAATTGTAAATTATGATTCAGTGTTCAATTGTGCTACTTTACATTTTATTTTTCTGTCCCGAAGTATTTCTAAATTTTACTAATAGTTTTACTGATATCAAATGTGAATATTCGTTTGTTATAAATCTCACTGCTTTATTTTACGTTGTTTTCGAAGAGACCAATGATGAATGACTTCAGATGGAAGTTTCATACAAATAAAAAGCGTACGTAAACATTTACAGCAAGATAGCATTCGCTATACTAGTATTAATGAATGTCTATAAACTTATTTACCTGACTGATTTGATCACAAAAGGCTGGTTATCTTTTAACTCCATTGTTTGAAGTCTCTTGTCTATTACAAGACTTAGTGCTAATGTTTGATTAACACACTACTCGGTGTTAAGTGTCCACTAGATCTAGACTATTTTCACATCCCCCGAACAGAATGCAAGGATCTGAGCCCTCGATGTTATTACTTTTACCTATCCACACGTAAAAACTAATTGTCCCTAAACAAAAGAGCTTCCGTCTATTGTACTTTAATAATGGTCGTAGCCCCCCATACGCTAACCTTGACTCTCTAGTTGTCCCCTCCCTTACACTACATAGGACAGTTCATGTGCATCTGTGTTTGTGTGTGTGTGTGTGTGTGTGTGGTGCAGAGATGTAATAATGTTGTTGGACATCAAGAATTTGTTGCTCCGCCCCTCCCCCCCCCCTTTTTTTTTCCTTTTTTCCCTCCCTCTCTGATAAACAAATGTCAACTCTCATTAATGCACATTAGATCTACGCAGAAACACGGAATATAAAGTTTGTGGATTACTTGTCTTTCTAATCAGGCATAAAGCTAATTACAGCATTCTGAGTAACGTGTTGAAAAGAAGTCTAATCAGAGGAGGGAGGGGAATGGAGGGTAATTAGCGTCCTTCACCTTGTGGTCAAACATGTCCTGGGAAAATGTGACTTATTCTGACTCAATGGCCAGATATTGGTCTAGGAACAGGATACAACATACGCGGAAAGTTTTGGACAGACTACTCACAAAGGCTGCTTATTTGTTAGTGATTTGTTAGTGATTTGTTAATGATTTGTTAGTGATTTGTTAGGGATTTATTTGTGATTTGTTAGGGATTTGTTCGTAGTCTTTTGAGGAAGAAATAAACTATGTAACTTTCTTGGTGGCCCGGTCAATGATGGATGATATTAGACAGACATGAAACAACTGGAAAAATAGACTTGGCTGATTCAGGCAACCGTTCACAATGGCATTATCGAAGAAGAAGCACTTGTACGAATTTGTCCTAGCATACAGAATAAGAAATGAACAAAAGTGATAAATTGTTAGCGATCTCTCTTTGTTTTTTCATGTTTTTATCTCACTTTTATAGCTTTCTCTTTTTTGTCTCTTTTACCCTTCTTTTAATCACCCTGAACGCTCTAACTCTCTCTGGCTCTCTCGCTGACTCTCTCTCTCTCTCTAACTCTCTCTGGTTCAATGAAAGGTCTACTTAATCCAATTGACAATTGACTAAAGGCTGACAAGCACGAGAACATTATTCGGACTATTGAAAACTATACAATCCAGTGACTTACTTAGAGCAGCGACATAGACCATTGACCAGTAAAATAGACCATAGTCCAGTAACATAGACCATATACCAGTAACATGAACCATAGACCAGTAACATAGGCCAGTAACATGAACCATAGACCATAGACCAGTAAAATAGACCATTGTCCAGTAACATAGACCATTGTCCAGTAACATAGACCATA